>NW_016157144.1:391758-394581 GCF_001687245.7 Rhagoletis zephyria | reverse complement strand
AGACTTACTCTTGTATGCGGCGAATCAAACAACAATACACACATACGGGACCATTGTGGTTCATTTGAATTTGGGACTTCGACGTAGTTTTAAGTGGCCATTCATAATTGCCGATGTCCAAGCAGCAATCATCGGTGCGGATTTTTTGACGAATTTTCAACTACTGGTCGATCTCAAAAACCAGCAACTTATCGACTCGGTCACTGGCCTTAAGACCATCGCATGTTTGACTAGGGTGGAAAAAGATTCTGTTTCCACGTTACAGAGTATGACAAAATTTCCTAACCTGTTTCGCGAATATGTTGATGTGACAAACCCCTCTGTCAAGGCTAACCACGCGAAGCATCAAGTCTTCCATTACATTGAGACACAGGGAGCACCAGTATCAGAGCGACCTCGTCGTTTGGCAGGCGAAAAGTTGGCCACTGCTAAAGCTGAAATCAATTTTCTCATCGAACAGGGAATTTGTCGGCCCTCTAAGAGTTCGTGGTCAAGTCCCCTTCATATGGTAGCGAAAAAAGATGGTGGCTGGCGTGCGTGTGGGGACTATCGTAAACTCAACGCAATCACTATGCCGGATCGATATCCAATCGCGCACTTGCACGATTTCACTGATAAATTAAACGGGAAAAAGGTTTTCTCGGCTCTCGATCTAGTAAAAGCTTACTATCAGATTCCGATGGCGGAAGATGATATTAAGAAGACTGCGGTTTGTACCCCATTCGGTTTAGTAGAGTTTCTGTTCATGCCTTTTGGACTTAAAAACGCTACTCAAACGTTTCAGAGATTTATGGACGACATTTTTCGGGGTATTGAACTCGTATATTGTTATATCGATGATATACTCATAATGTCGGAGACAATGATGGAACATGAGCAACACCTTCGCACAGTTTTTCAGATCCTCAGAAAGTACGGATTGCACATCAACGTCAGCAAATGTCAGATTGCACAGTCAGAGGTGCGGTTCCTCAGCTATGTGATCAGCGAACACGGCATCAAACCTCCGGCGGATCGAATTGCGGTTATCACGGNAAAGTACGGATTGCACATCAACGTCAGCAAATGTCAGATTGCACAGTCAGAGGTGCGGTTCCTCAGCTATGTGATCAGCGAACACGGCATCAAACCTCCGGCGGATCGAATTGCGGCTATCACGAACTACAAACGTCCAAAGACAATCAGCGATTTGGGTCGTTTTCTTGGTGTCGTAAATTATTATCGCAGATGTTTACCGCATTCCTCGCATATTCAAGCACCGCTAACGGAGTTGCTGAGAAATGTCAAAAAGAACGACAAACGGGAGGTGGACTGGACATCTGAGCTCGTTCGTGCATTCGACGCCTGTAAGCGCAGTGTGGCTGATGCTGCACAACTGCCGTACCCAGATCCCGGAGCGAAATTGGCTCTGGTGTATGATGCGTCTGATGTCGCCGTGGGGGCAGTTTTGGAATAGCAGACGGATGAGGATTGGCGACCACTTGGGTTCTTTTCAAGGAAACTGAGCGAATCGGAGAAGAATTATAGCACATACGATCGGGAATTGCTTGCAATCTACGAGGCTATCAGGTATTTCAAGCACTTGATTTAAGCACGCATCTTTGTGATCAAAACGGATCACAAGCCTCTAGTTTATGCATTTAAGCAGCGGCTAGAAAAAGCATCACATTACACACACACATTACATTACATTACATTTCACAGTTTTCCACCGCAATCGTTCATGTGCAGGGCGCAGACAACGTTGTCGCAAACGCCTTGTCTAGGTTATGCACAATCACTATGCCGACGGCTGTCAATTTAAGTAAAATCGCCGAGGCCCAGGCTGCTGACCTTGAACTAACACAGTTGCTAAACGGAAGCACATCGTTAAAGTTGAAGTCAATAAGGTACGGCGACAATGTAACGCTTTACTGTGACACCTCGACCGGCTACGTTCGTCCTTATGTTCCGGGAAGCCTACGACATCAAGTGTTTGCCTCTGTTCATGGTCTCGCTCATCCGAGTGGCAGATCAACGCTACAACAAATACGTCAGACATATGTCTGGCAAGCGATGAATAAGGATGTGATTCAGTGGTGCAGAAGCTGTTTACCTTGTCAACGGGCAAAAATCAGCAGGCATAATCATCTAACGCCAGAAAAGATTATTGTTCCAGACGCTCGTTTCGACCATGTACACCTAGACATTGTGGTCATGCCGTTACGACGAAATTTTCGATACTGCCTCACGATGATTGATCGGTTTTCTCGTTGGCCAGAAGCCGTGCCATTAACAAACATCACTGCAGAAACTGTTGCAACTGCTTTTTGGACGCATTGGGTAGCACGCTTTGGGACTCCAAAGACGATTACGACGGATCAAGGGACGCAGGTCGAGTCAGCTGTATTCAAAGAACTGGCGAAGCTTATGGGAAGCAAGCACATCCTTACCACGGCTTATTACGCGCAGTCCAATGGGTTGGTTGAACGGTGGCGCAGAACGTTCAAGGCGGCGCTCATGTGCAATGACGAGTTGCCCTGGATTGATCTATTACCAACTGTTTTGCTTGGACTGCGTTCCTGTTATAAAGAATCCTTGGGAGCATCCACCGCTGAAATGCTGTATGGCGCACCACTACGAGTCCCTAATGAATTTTTTGATGACGTCGAAGCAGATGTGGCATCAGCAACATTCCTGAACTATCTCCGACAACACATACGTCAGATACGACCAAGCCCAACAGTCCACCGTGTTAAGGAGAAAATGTTTTTACTCAAGGGCATCGAAAAATTCTCGCATGTGTTCATCCGGTCCGATGCTGTAAAGCAACCTCTCGAGCCG
>NW_016157144.1:375517-391658 GCF_001687245.7 Rhagoletis zephyria | reverse complement strand
CTTTTTTAATTTTCGTTTATTTAAAGGTGTCTCAAGAATAAGTGAATTTCCATGTTTTAGAGAAGGAAATTCGCGTTAATATTGACGTTGTCCGATACCTTAGAATATGTATGACCCAGATATAATCCGAAATCTGCGAAACCTGAGAAAAAAAAATTTTCCCCTTGGTTTCTTTTTCGGTGATTTGGGCCATATGTAAATATTAATAATTGTAAAAAAGAATTGATAAATGCCTATTGTAAAATTATTTAATATTACAAATACTTGTTTATCAGATGTTTTATCCGCAAAAAGAGCTAAATGTAAAACGATTAGAGAAAAAAATAAAGAAATAGATGCAATCAAAGTAGGAGCGATTTTAGTTTCAGGAAATCATACAATATACAGTAAATGGAGTTTACCTTGTTCCTTTTGAAAATTACACAAATATTGATAATACAGTATATGAAAATATTGATTCAAAAATTTGGAAATATGTTAAGAATAATAATTTGAATAATTTTGAAATTATTAAATATATAGACTCGGAAGATTATAATTTAAAATTTCAAAATGTGAATCTAATTAATTCTGTCAAAACTGAAATTAAGTCACACCCTGTATTTTGGACTTTTGTAACAATTGTATTTGTAATGATATTAATATATACATGTACATACTTTTCAAAATTTATAAAATAGTTGAAGTTTGGAATAAAAACAGACATTCGAAAAAACAAGAAGAATTGCTGCACGAACTCACTATAGAAATAAATCACTTAACAAACCAAACTGAAGAATCGGGACGATTCTTTTAAAGAAAGGGGGTGGGGTTAACAGTAGCCTTTGCCTTTCAATTAAATTATAAATATAAACAAATTTCCAATAATGCTCATATGAAGAAATTTTATTAAACCAATGGAAAAGAACTGATTTAATTGATGATGTAATTGATATCCTTTTTCTGCAACTAAGTAAACAATGGCTTAATGAAAGTTGCAACTGCAAAACAACTGCAGCTGAATAAATAGTGACTTTGTTAAGAATGAAACTTAATATGTTCAATAAGGCAATTCCAAAAAACCTAATTTATTATGCTATAAATAAAATTCTGCAAAACAACTGCAGCTGAATAAATAGTATGACTAAGAAATAAAGTTGCAACTGCAAAACAACTGCAGCNATGATGTAATTGATATCCTTTTTCTGCAACTAAGTAAACAATGGCTTAATGAAAGTTGCAACTGCAAAACAACTGCAGCTGAATAAATAGTGACTTTGTTAAGAATGAAACTTAATATGTTCAATAAGGCAATTCCAAAAAACCTAATTTATTATGCTATAAATAAAATTCTGCAAAACAACTGCAGCTGAATAAATAGTATGACTAAGAAATAAAGTTGCAACTGCAAAACAACTGCATCTGAATAAATAGTGACTTTGTTAAGAATAAAACTTAATATGTTCAATAAGGCAATTCCAAAAAACCTAATTTATTATGCTATAAATAAAATTCTGCAAAACAACTGCAGCTGAATAAATAGTATGACTAAGAAATAAAGTTGCAACTGCAAAACAACTGCAGCTGAATAAATAATGAAACTTAATATGTTCAATAATGAAATTCCAAAAGAACTAATTTCAAGTTATAACTAAAGTTCATGTAAACATTTTAAGCTATAAATAAGATTCTTTTTGAATAAAGACCAGTTTGGTATCAGTCTTACAAAAAGACGTACGTTTATTTTTAAAACGTACACCGGGCTCACCCAAAGTTAATTTGTACTCAGTTTTGATCGCCAGTGTATGTAACTTTGTTTTGTTCAAATGATATTGAATTTTTATTTATAAACGGTTTTGTTGTTCTATAAGCGAATAAATCAATTTTTTGTTGAATACAGTTAGTTTTATTTATCCCCCGAAAAATACCCTTTTTTCTTTCTCAGCTGTACCACAAGTCCCCCAATTTTTTCTTATCTGTACCCCTTTCCGCATTTTAGGTCTGCCAACCCTATTGTTGATAGTGTGTATGAATGTATGGATATGCAAAAACGTTGTGTATGTCCAAAGACAAGGAAAACATTTTCTTTACAGATCTTCCCGCTGTATCGCTGCCTCCATACGCACGAACGTAGCAATAGTTTGATCGATATGAAACATAACCGGAGACGAAAGCGAATAAACAGAACAATTTTTCATTCTTCTATGTCCCGCTGAAACGCTGCCTCTAGAAATGAACGTAGCAATGTTTTGCTCAATGTAAAAATTTTAAAATCTTCAACGCAAATATTTCCAAAGTGGTCCAATGAATCTTAAATCTGAAAAGTTTGTGCAAAGTGGTAGAATGAGCACTTTAATTTTATGTAATTGTGTCTCTGTACGATTTGTAGATCGCTGGAAATAAGCGCTTTGTTTTTGAATAATATATAGATTATAATAGATTGGCGCTTACACATATGTTAGTGTTTGGCCGAGCTTCTCCTCCGATTTGTGGCGTGCGCTTTATGTTGTCACACAAAGAGGAGGGACCTACAGTTTTACGCCGACTCGGAACGGCGATTGTATTTTCATGAGAAGCTGTTTTTCATGGCTGATATACACTCGGAGGTTTGCCATTGCCTGCCGAGGGGCGACCGATGTTAAGAAAAAAACCTTTTTTTCAAAATTTTTTGCGATGTTGCTTTGACCAGGGCTTGAATCCAGGCCCTGCGGNCATGAGAAGCTGTTTTTCATGGCTGATATACACTCGGAGGTTTGCCATTGCCTGCCGAGGGGCGACCGATGTTAAGAAAAAAACCTTTTTTTCAAAATTTTTTGCGATGTTGCTTTGACCAGGGCTTGAATCCAGGCCCTGCGGAGTGGAGCGTGCATAATATATATAACATTATTATTAAACAATTCTTTGACAGTATTTTTAAATGAATTAAAGAAAAAACAATTACAGTATTACGAAGGGTAAAAAATAAAATTTTTACATTATTCCTAAATACCTGGATAGCCTTTAATCTGTTGAAAAATAATATATGAACGTGAGTTAATAATATGCCCTTATTAGTAACGTTGTCATTTTAAGCAACCATCTGATTTTCAGGGCAACCATATTTCTTGGCAAAGCTTCAAAGGGCCTTACTAGAGTGTTGAGTTCAGGATCGAAGGCGAAAGTAGAGAGGGGAAATTAAAAGGCGAAATTTTTTCTTGGAAACAACAGCACCATTATTTATGTACATAAATCGCATCGCAGTACTTTAAACTGAATAAACACATACTAAGAAATTTTTCGGAAATTTTTATAATACGCAAATTTTTTTGTATATATTTAATATTTAACTGTGAAATAAGAAAAACATGATTAAGTCATTCATAAAATAATGCATATACTATATACATACATACATACGTGTAAGAGCTAATTGTGTAGAAGTACGTAATATTTGTCAAATTTATATTCTTCATAGCCTTCAATGGAATCAACATCTCGGATATTAAAAATTTCAACCAATGCCAGAGCCGTTGTATACGTTCTGATACTACAAGTAAGCTCCTCGTATTTATGCTACATTTTCTCGAAGTTCGCCTGCAAAGTAAAAATACAAGAATTTAGCCTATCTCTGCCGTTAAACTTGGTCGGGCCCATCTCTATTGCAATCACAAGTTGGATGACATCAACGCGAGGAGCGAATGTTTGCACTCTTCACACGTTCCTTCCCGACTATTTGGGTCTTATAGGAAATAGAGAAAAAGAGTTTCCTGATGGTATTATAGCGGATAGATTGTGGATATGGCCACTTTGGTGGCTATCGCAGATATGGATATCACGACACATTTGGCGGCCACGAAACGAAAGAAATTCACCAACAGAAAAACTGTTTATATGCCCGTGGTATTGCGGTTTTTTGATAGATCAGTGTATATCAATGAATCGGCGTATCACCGATCTTAATGAGGAGCCTTCATCAAGTAAGGTAAAGCTATTAGATGCCGGATAATTACACAGGTTTCCAAAAAATAAAAGTTTCTGCATAATTAACCTAACCTCTGTATCCTTATGTTATTCGACGCGCTGAATGCGAATCCGAGGTCTGTTAGCCCCCATCACGTCAGGTTTGAGGTCAAGTAGGGAAAACTTCATTGAATAGTCCTGAAAATTAAATACGATTCTTCTGAATTTGACCTTGAAATGACCTTGGAATGGCCTCTAGATGACCTTGAAGGATCAAGGGACCCCTATATTCGGATTCAGCGACAACAAAAATCTATGTATATGAATTTTTATTTTTATTGAATGCATTTTTTTCCTATTTGACCCTCAAATGGCCTCGAATCTGACATTATGGAGGTTAACGTACCTCGTATTCGGGTTCAGCGAGTTGAAACGCCCGTATATATATATATGAATTTTCAGGTTTATTGAATGAATTTTTTCCTACTTAACCGTCAAATGACCTCGAACAGACCTCGGATTCTTATTCAGCGCGTCGAATAACATACGGATATAGAAATTTGGTTCAATAAGTAGAAACTGTTTTTTTTTAAACCTGTATTATTTACTTTCATATACATACGTATATCATTATGAGCCGTTAATACACACTACTTATGTTACTTTATCTTCAAATCGATATATTTAAGGGTTTTCATTTTAACAAGTTTAAAAATATTGAAGCTTACCTTCGAGAAGATTTACCAGTATTTGTTATCTCAGGATACTCACACATATTTTTCTCAGCATGAATAATTTCGTAAAGTTATTGAAAAATAGCCACTTTTCATTACGGTAAAGTGATTTTGCCACTTTTAAAATTAATGGTTTAGAAAATTTACACAAGTAGATATTTTACTGAAGTGTTGTTTTGGAAGGAAAGTGATTTACTAAAATTAGTGAATAAATCACTTACACAATAACAACTATTTGTAAAGGTGTATTCAAGTATTTTTTTATTTTAATATTGATAAAGTGCAATGATATCTAACACTGGTTTACAGCAAAAATGATTTATGGATGCCACTAACCCATGCCTATGTAGAATTTATCGGTGATTCCGGAAATCAAGTAATTTTTTTCTGTGGATAAGTTTTCGAGACATTTGCAATTTATTGATATTCAGCTTTAAAAAAAGTGGTTCCACTTAATCACGTATATCTTACGAACCAATTTAATAATTTTAATATGAAATACGGGTAATGAAAGTAAGTAAAACCGTATATACGTGTACATCACTTTCATAGGCCTGACAGTTTCTGAAAAATTAATAAATCATTTCAGATTTTTTGATGAAAAAATCAAACTTTAACAGGGGAAAAACCGGATTCAGTGTAAATTGTTTTGCAGTGTGAGAGGCTGTTCAGGGAAGCCAACTCGTGGGGAATTCCCCGATTTGCGGGGAAATTCAGTTTGCGTGGGGAATCGGGGAATGGACCGTTTTTTGTGGGGAACCGGGGGATGAACTGGTTTTTTTGTGAGGAATTAGGTGTGACTAATTTTTTTCTTTTTTGCTTCACTAATTTCATAATGAGTTAAAAAAGTTGCATAAGAAATACAACTGCAACTAAAAGTACTGATTTTGCAACCCTGCCATTTATGCAAATAACCGTTGATTTTTTAGAATTTTCTTGGTCGCATTTGCTTTCCTATAGTGAATGAAACAATTTATTTTTATATGGTAAAAAACCGCAACCAACACCAAACAAAATTCTAAACGGAAAATTTTTAGCCACTTGAAACTTGCACTTTATTATACTAGAACTGAGTGTGCTACAATACTGCATACCCAAAATCATTCTAGGGAATCGAATCAAAAAAGCTCGAAATTGTTACGAAAGTTTGCTGAATTTTTCAATATTGCAGAAAGTTTGAAACTTGGATTTATACGGTTTTTATTGGAGAATGAACTATATTTTTATAAAAAACTCAAATTAAATAACTAAAAAAAAATATTCTGAAAGCTTGTCAAAATTTGGGGCGACTAAAATTTTATCGACCACAGTATGTATGTAAGTATTATATGTACATTTTTTATTTTTTATTTGTTCACTAACTTTACAAAAGTTAGGGTTGATTTATGAATACATAGATAAATAAAATTTAGAAATAAAATAAACAGAAAGACCAGTAAAATATATCAAAATAAAAATTTTTTTTTAATAAGGAGAAATCTATGGGTGGGGAATTTTATGAAATTTCGGGCAAAATCGAGGAATTTCATAGTTGAAATCGGGAAATTCTCAAAAATGAGTTGGCTACCTGGTTCTGTTACAAAAAATCAAGCTACTAATGAAGAAAATTGATGCATAAATAAAGAAGGAATGAGTGGTCAAACATGGGCGTAACCAGGTAGGGGAAGGGGGGCCCTTCACCACCTCGCCCTCCCCCCGCGTTTGTTTGTTTTTGTATTCTCTTTTTCAGCTGTTTAACAGTTCGCCGCCTAAAATGCCACATCAAAAAAATTCATGCATACAAAAATGTTTGCTTTCGTTTATTTTTAAGAAGTACAAAAACGAGAGTCTGGCATGCCTGATTCTCTCCCCGCTCTCAATTTCCGTAAGGCCGTAACTTAAGAACCTAAAATCTACAGGTTCTTAAGTTTCTTGCGGTTAGTTAAGTTTTAACTAACCACCAACACAGTTTCTCATATAACAGGTTGGCCAAAATATTAAGTTCAGTTAAGTTACGGAAATTAAGTCTAGACTAACTGAGCTTTAAGTGTACATCGAAAGTTTGTGTGAGCGAACCAATCTGAGATTATTGATAAAACTATAGACCGGTTTGTGTACAGCCAATCTTAATTAATTACAGCTTGAAACGATGTATACATTTTTAGTTTATCTTTTCTTTCAAAATTGCAGAGGTATATTACATAGTATACTACACGTTCCCAAAGTTATTTTTCTCGAAGACCCCTTTCAAGACTTTACTGGTTTCGGTGGACCCCCTGATGTTCATTTCTAACATATTCCCAAAGCTCAAAAAATGCGAATATCAAATCCAACGATGTAATTTTGCATCGCGGGTGAGTTCCAAAACAGATTCGACATTGTGCGAGTGCGGGCTAAGTGCTGGGATTGAAACAGCATTCCCCCTCAGGGAACTCTCCCTCTCTCTCTAGAATCTCTTCAAAAAAAGGTAATGGTGGCGTACCATCCTGTAGCATTGAAAAGACACAACTGCTCAAATATCTGCCGCCGGCAATTTACCCATCGCCTCACTCAGTGTTATACCAACATTCGTTTCTTTTTAGTCTGCAGGTGGCCTTTAAGGTTTCCCCACGTTTAATGACACATAGTGACGGTAAGTTCACCAGTGCGTCAAGAGCGCTATACATTAAAGTTAAATAAATATGCTATCAAGCAACCAATTTGTTTCTTTACTATCGAAACCAGATGAATTTTCGTAGACCCACACTTACAACTCGTGGACCGTCATATTTTTTCACGCCAACGTAGACCCCTGTCGAGTCTCCCCTGGACCACATTGGGAATCGGAAAATTTATTTTTATTTTTTTATTTAGAATAACGTCTTGTACGGTTATTTGGTATACAGGTATGTAGAGATATGAATTTATAAAATAAATCAGGTTTTAGTTGAGATATTCGCCTTTGACCACTATGTTCTGTAAATTTCCCAGTACTGCAAACCTTTCCACACCCCTGGGACTGGCCAGAAGTGATTTGTTTGCTTAAGGTTCAAATCGCTGCTCAATTCGTCCGGATAATTATATCCACGTATCCCCTGGGTAGCGATCAAACACCTCTTTGGGAGCGATCTAATGTGACAAGACGTATAACCCCGCGTGCGCTATGTTTGGGTCCCTGCACGTTAAAACCCTACCGAATGCAAAAAAAATCATGCCTCGGATGATACCCCCTTCTTTTGATGACGATCACGGCAAACGTAGAAAAGACCATGATTTGAGGGTATGCACCTGGAATATCCGGACCCTTAATCGGGATGGTGCCTCTGCCCGGTTGGTGGATGTTCTCGGGAAAATAAAGCCTGACATCACCGTAATCCATGAAATGCGATGGACGGGGCAAGGCAAGGTAAGCGTGGCCGATTTGTCTCATTGTCCAATTGTCTCGTGGCTAGAGCTGTAAAATTAATGAAAATGTCGATACCCGTATGTATTCGTTACTAATCCAATCAACACCCGTATCTTTCGTATCATTACGCCTAGCGAAAGAAAATGTTGCATGCTTGTACGTACATATACACGCAACACACTTTAATATCGAAACGAATAACAGTCTCGTTCCCGCACAATATGTTGGTTGTATTGATTCATGTTAATGGTGCATATACGGAACATGCGAGTAACGAGATTATTATGTGAGTAACGATTCGGAGGATGGTTCCGTGCGCAGGGAAGGATGGTTCCGTGCGCAGAAGCGGAAAAATTTTGACCGCCATTCACCTGGGAGTGGCCAGAAGCGATTCATGTGCGTATGGTTCAAATCGCAGCTTCCAACGTCCGGATATTTATATCCACGTATCCTCTGGGTAGCAACCAAACACCCGTTTGGGAGCGAGCTAAAACGAGAAGGCGTAAAATTTCGCGTGCGCTGGCCACGTTAAAACCCCGCCCAATGAAAAAGAGCAAACAGCCTCGGATAAGACCCCCTTTTTTTGATGACGACCACGGCAAACGTATAAAGGACCATGATTTAAGGGTATGCACCTGGAATATCCGGACACTTAATGGGGAAGGTCCGTCTGCCCGGCTGGTTGATGTCCTCGGGAAGACAAAGGCTGATATCACCGCCATCCAAGAAATGCGATGGACGGGGCAAGGAAAAGTTGGCGTGAAGCCTTGCGACGTATACTACAGTTGCCAGGAAAAGGAGCGCAAATTCGCTGTTGGATTCGTAGTAGGAGAGAGACTCCGTCGCCGAGTACTGGCGTTCACCCCGGTGGACGAACGTCTAGCCACAATCTGCATCAAAGCTAGATTCTTCTACATCTCGCTCATCTGCGCCACTGTCGGAAAATTCAGCCTCCACGACGAAACGTCCGATAACGGACTGATGCTGATCGACTTCGCCGGGGCCCGAAACATGGTAATATGTAGTACTAGGTTCCAGCATAAGAACATCCACCAAGCTACATGGCTGTCTCCAGATCGAAAAACGAGAAACCNAATCCATGAAATGCGATGGACGGGGCAAGGCAAGGTAAGCGTGGCCGATTTGTCTCATTGTCCAATTGTCTCGTGGCTAGAGCTGTAAAATTAATGAAAATGTCGATACCCGTATGTATTCGTTACTAATCCAATCAACACCCGTATCTTTCGTATCATTACGCCTAGCGAAAGAAAATGTTGCATGCTTGTACGTACATATACACGCAACACACTTTAATATCGAAACGAATAACAGTCTCGTTCCCGCACAATATGTTGGTTGTATTGATTCATGTTAATGGTGCATATACGGAACATGCGAGTAACGAGATTATTATGTGAGTAACGATTCGGAGGATGGTTCCGTGCGCAGGGAAGGATGGTTCCGTGCGCAGAAGCGGAAAAATTTTGACCGCCATTCACCTGGGAGTGGCCAGAAGCGATTCATGTGCGTATGGTTCAAATCGCAGCTTCCAACGTCCGGATATTTATATCCACGTATCCTCTGGGTAGCAACCAAACACCCGTTTGGGAGCGAGCTAAAACGAGAAGGCGTAAAATTTCGCGTGCGCTGGCCACGTTAAAACCCCGCCCAATGAAAAAGAGCAAACAGCCTCGGATAAGACCCCCTTTTTTTGATGACGACCACGGCAAACGTATAAAGGACCATGATTTAAGGGTATGCACCTGGAATATCCGGACACTTAATGGGGAAGGTCCGTCTGCCCGGCTGGTTGATGTCCTCGGGAAGACAAAGGCTGATATCACCGCCATCCAAGAAATGCGATGGACGGGGCAAGGAAAAGTTGGCGTGAAGCCTTGCGACGTATACTACAGTTGCCAGGAAAAGGAGCGCAAATTCGCTGTTGGATTCGTAGTAGGAGAGAGACTCCGTCGCCGAGTACTGGCGTTCACCCCGGTGGACGAACGTCTAGCCACAATCTGCATCAAAGCTAGATTCTTCTACATCTCGCTCATCTGCGCCACTGTCGGAAAATTCAGCCTCCACGACGAAACGTCCGATAACGGACTGATGCTGATCGACTTCGCCGGGGCCCGAAACATGGTAATATGTAGTACTAGGTTCCAGCATAAGAACATCCACAAAGCTACATGGCTGTCTCCAGATCAAAAAACGAGAAACCCAATCGATCATGTTGTGATAGACGGAAGGCATACTTCAAACGCTTTAGACGTACGTACACTCCGAGGGCCAAAAATCGACTCGGACCACTATCTTGTTGCAGCCAAAATACGCACCCGCCTCCAAGAGGAAGAATGCCCGAAAATTCTACCAGAGGGTTAGGCGACTTACGGAAGGTTTCAAGATCGGGGCGAANAAGCCTGACATCACCGTAATCCATGAAATGCGATGGACGGGGCAAGGCAAGGTAAGCGTGGCCGATTTGTCTCATTGTCCAATTGTCTCGTGGCTAGAGCTGTAAAATTAATGAAAATGTCGATACCCGTATGTATTCGTTACTAATCCAATCAACACCCGTATCTTTCGTATCATTACGCCTAGCGAAAGAAAATGTTGCATGCTTGTACGTACATATACACGCAACACACTTTAATATCGAAACGAATAACAGTCTCGTTCCCGCACAATATGTTGGTTGTATTGATTCATGTTAATGGTGCATATACGGAACATGCGAGTAACGAGATTATTATGTGAGTAACGATTCGGAGGATGGTTCCGTGCGCAGGGAAGGATGGTTCCGTGCGCAGAAGCGGAAAAATTTTGACCGCCATTCACCTGGGAGTGGCCAGAAGCGATTCATGTGCGTATGGTTCAAATCGCAGCTTCCAACGTCCGGATATTTATATCCACGTATCCTCTGGGTAGCAACCAAACACCCGTTTGGGAGCGAGCTAAAACGAGAAGGCGTAAAATTTCGCGTGCGCTGGCCACGTTAAAACCCCGCCCAATGAAAAAGAGCAAACAGCCTCGGATAAGACCCCCTTTTTTTGATGACGACCACGGCAAACGTATAAAGGACCATGATTTAAGGGTATGCACCTGGAATATCCGGACACTTAATGGGGAAGGTCCGTCTGCCCGGCTGGTTGATGTCCTCGGGAAGACAAAGGCTGATATCACCGCCATCCAAGAAATGCGATGGACGGGGCAAGGAAAAGTTGGCGTGAAGCCTTGCGACGTATACTACAGTTGCCAGGAAAAGGAGCGCAAATTCGCTGTTGGATTCGTAGTAGGAGAGAGACTCCGTCGCCGAGTACTGGCGTTCACCCCGGTGGACGAACGTCTAGCCACAATCTGCATCAAAGCTAGATTCTTCTACATCTCGCTCATCTGCGCCACTGTCGGAAAATTCAGCCTCCACGACGAAACGTCCGATAACGGACTGATGCTGATCGACTTCGCCGGGGCCCGAAACATGGTAATATGTAGTACTAGGTTCCAGCATAAGAACATCCACCAAGCTACATGGCTGTCTCCAGATCGAAAAACGAGAAACCCAATCGATCATGTTGTGATAGACGGAAGGCATACTTCAAACGCTTTAGACGTACGTACACTCCGAGGGCCAAAAATCGACTCGGACCACTATCTTGTTGCAGCCAAAATACGCACCCGCCTCCAAGAGGAAGAATGCCCGAAAATTCTACCAGAGGGTTAGGCGACTTACGGAAGGTTTCAAGATCGGGGCGAACTCCTGAAAGAACAACAATGGCGACCGAGTCACCGATGTCCAGAATATACTTAAATTGTAGAGGGGAAACTTTTACAACCTTCTGAATGGTAGCAGCGCTGAAAGTAGTGAAGAAGACGAATCCGAGTCCCCAGTCGATGATGAAGGAGCCTCTCCCACCGCCTGACTATAACGAGGTACGAATAGCGATTACGCGGCAGAAAAACAACAAAGCTGCTGGAGCTGACGGCCTGCCAGCCGAGCTATTCAAGTACGAGGGCAAGGAGTTGATGAATNCCGTCTGCCCGGCTGGTTGATGTCCTCGGGAAGACAAAGGCTGATATCACCGCCATCCAAGAAATGCGATGGACGGGGCAAGGAAAAGTTGGCGTGAAGCCTTGCGACGTATACTACAGTTGCCAGGAAAAGGAGCGCAAATTCGCTGTTGGATTCGTAGTAGGAGAGAGACTCCGTCGCC
Source organism: Rhagoletis zephyria (assembly GCF_001687245.7). Classification (NCBI taxonomy): domain Eukaryota; kingdom Metazoa; phylum Arthropoda; class Insecta; order Diptera; family Tephritidae; genus Rhagoletis; species Rhagoletis zephyria. Next base: position 379,431 of record NW_016157144.1, on the reverse strand, counting down.
GAGTACTGGCGTTCACCCCGGTGGACGAACGTCTAGCCACAATCTGCATCAAAGCTAGATTCTTCTACATCTCGCTCATCTGCGCCACTGTCGGAAAATTCAGCCTCCACGACGAAACGTCCGATAACGGACTGATGCTGATCGACTTCGCCGGGGCCCGAAACATGGTAATATGTAGTACTAGGTTCCAGCATAAGAACATCCACAAAGCTACATGGCTGTCTCCAGATCAAAAAACGAGAAACCCAATCGATCATGTTGTGATAGACGGAAGGCATACTTCAAACGCTTTAGACGTACGTACACTCCGAGGGCCAAAAATCGACTCGGACCACTATCTTGTTGCAGCCAAAATACGCACCCGCCTCCAACAGGAAGAACGCCCGAAAATTCTACCAGAGGGTTAGGCGACTTACGGAAGGTTTCAAGATCGGGGCGAACTCCTGAAAGAACAACAATGGCGACCGAGTCACCGATGTCCAGAATATACTTAAATTGTAGAGGGGAAACTTTTACAACCTTCTGAATGGTAGCAGCGCTGAAAGTAGTGAAGAAGACGAATCCGAGTCCCCAGTCGATGATGAAGGAGCCTCTCCCACCGCCTGACTATAACGAGGTACGAATAGCGATTACGCGGCAGAAAAACAACAAAGCTGCTGGAGCTGACGGCCTGCCAGCCGAGCTATTCAAGTACGAGGGCAAGGAGTTGATGAATTTAAGTGTGCTCTGCCCAATCCACAAGAAAGGCGACCCCGCCCACCGTCAACGAACTGATTTTACCTTATCAGTGCGGCTTTAGGCCTGGAAAATCCACCATAGGTGAGGTATTCACAATACGTCAAATCTTGGAAAAGACCCCCGAGAATAGAATCGACACACACCATATATTTGTCGATTTCGAAGCCGCTTTCGACAGCACGAAGAGAAGTTGCCTCTATGCCGCGATGTCTCCGGACCTCTCCGAGCCGTTTGACACCAAACGAGGTTTCAGACAGGGTGACGCCCTTTCGAGTGATTTCTTTAATCTGATGTTGGAGAAGATAATAAGAGCCGCAGAACTGAACCGCTCAGGCACAATACTTTATAAGAGCGTACAATTGCTGGCGTATGCCGACGACATCGATATTATCAGTAAACACAAGGGCTACGTCTGTTCTGTCTTCTCGGGATTGGATAGAGAAGCAAAGCGAATGGGTCTGGTGGTGAACGAGGACAAAACGAAGTATCTCCTGTTATCACACAAACAGTCAGAGCATACGCGTCTTGGCATCCACGTCACTGTTGACAGTCACAAGTTTAAAAAAGTAGACGACTTCGTTTATTTGGGAACCTGCATTAACACCAATAATAATGTCAGCCTTGAAATCCGACGGAGAATCACTCTTTCCTACAAGTACTACTTTGGGCTGAGTAGGCAATTGAGAAGTAAAGTCCTCTCTCGTCGTACAAAGACCACACTCTATAAGTCACTAATCATGCCATTGCTGGTGTATGGCGCGGAGGCATGGACAATGAAAGCATTTGATGAGGGGGCTCTTGGAGTTTTCGAGAGAAAGATTCGGCGAAAGATTTACGGACCTTTACGTGTTGGTGATGGCGAATATCGCAGACGATTTAACGATTAGCTGTATAAGATTTACAACGATATAGGCCTAGTGCAGCGAATTAAAATTCAGCAGCTCCGCTGGCTTGGCCATGTCGTTCGAATGGACAGAAACGCTCCTGCTCTGAAAATATTCAACGCGGGCCGCGATGCTGGTAAAGTAGGAAGAGGAAGGCCTCCTCTGCGTTGGAAAGACCAGATGGAGAAGGACTTGGCTTCATTTGGCATTTCCAATTGACGTCAGTTAGCACAGAAGAGAAATGACTCGGCCAAATCGCTTAGGCGGTTACAGCGCCAATAAATAAGAAGAAGAAGAAGAACGATTCGGTACTTCGAGTCAGGGGTTGTAACCGTTACCCAGTAACGAATACGTACGGTTTGCTACAGCTCTACTCGTGGCCGATTTGTCTATTTGTCCGTTTTGGCTCATATTCGAGATATAAATATTGGTAACGGTAGGGGCAATATCTACTATTGCACAAAAAGAGCTACAAACTGGCGCTGGGGTCGAGTTATTGGTAAAACTCATCAATTGAAGTCAATCGGAGACACCAAGGATCAAAGTTAAATTACCACCGTTAAATCAATCACTAGAACGATTGCGGTCCATGCTTTACGGCCACTATACAGAATAAAGACAATTCTTGTAAGACTTCAAAGGTATTTCGTCTGAAATAATTCTATGTATATTGGATTTCTGTGGAGTAAGGATACTCCCCCATTTTGAAATTGCCACAAACTGTACCATACAGATTCAAGGACGATTCACCATCCGACCAGATAGTTGTTGCCACAAGAACTTCTTAACGGACATAACGCTTTCATTATGTTATTTAACACAGCAATGGAGGATATGCCTTCTGACGACCACAAAACCAAACGTGAACGTGAATTGTTGGTAAAAATGTTGGACCAAATGTTTAAATAAAACATTAATTTTGGGTGGGACGAGGTCCGCAAGGTCTGCTAGTAAAAACATAAAAACCGATTTGGGATTTTTTTTAACTCGTAACTTCAATTCCATTTCTGCTTAGAAAAAAAAATTTAAAGCTAAAGGTTTGTCTCTACGGGAAGGCATTGGTGTTATTGAAGAGATTGAAAATAATTAAATCAAATGGAGGATAACAAATATTGGAAAATAATTAAATTGAGTCTTGAAAAGAAACTAAGGATTCATATCTTAGCGTAAAATAATCCGCATTATTTTTAATAATAGTAAAAAAGTGGCAACTAAATCGATGCATTAACACCACTGGAAATATGAAAATTTCGAATTCCGTCTAATCCTTGAATAAAAAAAAACATTAAACTGTACTTAGATTTTTTGTTGTTGTTGGAGCATATTTGGAAGCATATTTACTAATGTTTAAATGTTTATCTAAGCGCTTAAAATTGCTTTTTTCCTGCTTATTTTCTTCAGTCCGGCTCATCCGTTTGTAGTTTTTCCAGAATACTGGTTAATCAAAGAAATGCAAAAAGTTCAAATTTTGTGTGCGTGGCATGCACAAACAAAGAAAGTTGTAGGTATTGAGGTAAAATTGTTTTGAAGTTGCACTTATGTATAAAGGTTCCAATGTTTTGTTTTAGAGACTTGCATAAATCAAAGAATTGCACGTATTGAGGGTTGCGGTTACCGTCTACGCACTGTATATATATTTTTTTATCGGATAAACAGAAATTTAGTTACGAAAAATTATAAGGCTCAAACTACGAAAAAAGCGTTGTTATACCTTAAGTCTGGTTTGTGAGGTGGTATTCAAACTTCTAACTATGCATATATTTTGTGCATCATTAGATTTATAACTTTCTCAGTCACACAGTGTTATTATTCCGACGAAATCCTTGACGGTGGTACTGGGAGGGGAACGGTACATGACGGTAGGAGGTTTATTTAGGGTTAAAATCTCACACTGATGGGGTTAGGCCTTCGATGTTTCCTCCTCGTAAAAACACAGGTGCAGTAAAAAGTTAATTATTTAAATCGACGAATAGTTTTATAACAACTTTTGTGAACTTCTATTTATGTGTTTGTGTACAACATACCTCTATTGGTTACAATAATTTTATGCTATAATAAAAAATGTTTAGTAATAATTACACTGTGAGACAAATGGTAGGGGTCAGTGATCGGGAAGGGTTCAAACTACCGGGGAAAGTTATATCGGTAAAAAAGAAGTTATAAGTGTCCCGGCGTTTCGCTTGGTCACGTCTAGGAATCGAGATATATATATATCTATCATNTGCTATAATAAAAAATGTTTAGTAATAATTACACTGTGAGACAAATGGTAGGGGTCAGTGATCGGGAAGG
>NW_016157144.1:364122-375417 GCF_001687245.7 Rhagoletis zephyria | reverse complement strand
CGTTGGTTTCATCCCATCCCGATTTTGACTGTCGCATAGTGTTATTGGTTTTGAAAAAAAAAATTTGTATAGGACTCCCCCCCTTCTGGCTACGCCCATGTAGTTGTAGATATCATATCAAAGACACAGTATTTGAAGACTCTACACGTCGCCCCGCCAGAGGAAGTTAAATATTGTGCCTAAAAATATGCAGTACATACGCTACAGCGGAAATGGATGACGCAGCATTTCTTTAAATGAAATTAATTCGTGCTAAATGCTAAATGAGTTCGGCCGTTCCCCCTTTTTTCGATCGTGAATGGTTCCGGTGAACAGCAGCAACCCTGCCTAATCGCCTACTCACCACGGCCCGTTCCACCCACGTACTCATAATACACGTATACATATGAATTGTACTTACACATACACACACACATGAATTACAACACAACATAAAATAAAACACAATCTGTGCGATTACCAAGCCGGCAAGACGTATTCTGCGCTACAACCCCGCTAACTAAGTTTAATAAAGTTTGTTAACAGTTCAACCAAAAGGTTCTCCAGTTTTATTTAGAAAAAAAGGTTCAAAGCTAGTGGTGAGTGTATGCCCCCAAAGTGTTAGCCCCTGGTGTAAGAGTAACGATGGTCCTTTGAAAAAAACAAAAACAAAAATTTAAATTATTCAAAAACAAACCAAAACAGTGAATAGAAAAAACACGAAAAATACATGAATATACAAAAATAAGGGCAAAAGTGAACAAAAAGCAGCAAAAGTCATAAATAATTTACTAAACTAAAACGGGCGCGACGTGCAAATTTCACATTTAACACATAAACCAAAGATTTCGGGCGCGAAAAACAAAAAAATATTTATAAATTGAATTTGATAATGGGAGTGTCTTAGAAGAAGAGAAAAATTACCACAAACGCTTTATATTAGAAATGCTCCACATTGTGAACACCCCTAATGATAAAAGGATGAATTTCAAAACAGACACTGAAAACTGTGTACATGTCTACCGAAACATAATATTAAGGCACAACAAATAAGCCTAATATTGTCTATTATTCGTTCCGTGTCCGAACTTCGTCTATGATAACATTGCAATGCTGGATGATTTGCATACATATTTATGTCGTACTGTGTGCCGTCCAATGCAATGTTGTTTGTATGATTTTTTGTTTACAATTACTGTTCTTTCATTTGTTTATATTTTTATGTCCATTTCGTCTCATTGTTTGGTTTGTTAAATCTTTTGATTTTTGCACACATTAGTCTACCAGGCGCAGCCGAATGTGTAAGTTGTGCTTATATACAGTATGTTGATAGTCTTTTATGCAATTTTTGTAATTAAGATATTTATTGCAGTCCTGATGATGACTTCAGACTGAAGTCGAAATATAGACGATTTAAAAGCAACAAAAACAGATTGTTTTATTTCAACCCGGCCTTGAGCTCAAAAAAATATCAACAGAATTTATAAATTAACAACAAATTAATCACCAACAAGTGAGGAAGAGCGTTGGGCAAATCAGCCACATTAAGGAAGCGAGGACGCAAAGTCAACGAGGGAGGACAGTATACGGAGCACAGGCACTGCAGAGCACAACATAGTTTAAGCTCAACAAACCCCAAAGCCCTTGAACATATCAAAGTGAGTTGTATCGTTTCACTTATTTTACACAAGTATCCTAAATCAAGTCAAAAAAGCGAACTGAGCCCAATTTAATAAACAATATTTTTTCTTGAATAACGGCGCTAGTTCATTTACAGCTGCCAGGAAAAATTTAATTGCGATACACATACACATATTTATGGCAATTTATTCCCCCTAGCGCTCCACACATGGGGGGACTCTGGGAATCCGCCGTAAAAAGCTTTAAAGCGCATTTCAAGAAAATCGCTGGTAATTATAAATTTACTTATGAAGAGTTCACCACACTATTTGCTCGAATTGACGCCGTTCTCAACTCACGGCCTATCAATAACCTCTCGCAAGATCCCTCCGATTTCACAGCCCTCACTCCCGGGCATTTTCTCAGAGGAGCTCCACTTCTGGCCATACCCGAGCCAGAACCGCAATCACCATCACTCACAAATCGATGGGAAAGATGGCGACTCGGCCGTATAGAGAAAATATATCATGGCTCCGACGGTCATATCCGCGTAGTTGATCTCCGTACACAAAGCGGCATACTAACTCGACCCCTCGTCAAGCTATGTTTCCTTCCAACCGCCTCTCCTACCGGTTGCACGAATACCGATACCTAAAATCATCAAACCGCAATAAACGTAACAAAAACCGAGAATATTAAAAGTGCCTAAATCCGGACCCTCGAACTCACACCAAGTGGCTTACGACTAGCAATCATGTTCATAACTGCTTACACCTATGCTATACTAAAGTCCGTTCTCCCCTAATGTAGGTTAACATGGACGTGGAAATGCATGAAGCCGCAACCCTCCGTTCGGCAATCACCGTGCACCGCTCAGCAGCACCGGCAGTAGCGGCTCCGCGTTTTGCTGCGCCACGTACCGCATCAGCCCCGGCTGCAGCGCCACGCAACGTCACGCCTCGTCCCGCCGCCGCTCCGACGGCACCACCCCGTGCTGAGCTTCCACAAAGGATCTCAGCAGAAATGCATGGCGTACGATGCCCGCTATGCTCCATATTTAGGAGTATGCAGCCGCCGAAGCGCCAGCAAGTCGCGCAAGCGCATGGGTACTGCCTTAATTGCTTGGCGCTATCCCACGCAACGAGGGAGTGCGACTCCCCCATCAGGTGCCAACTATGCGACAGACCGCATGACACGCTGTTGCACCGCATGTCCGGACGTCCGATGATCGAGACGCCAGTGCCACGCAACCAGGGGCGGCGGAGGCCGCACGACAGCAGTACAGCACGATCGCGGCGACCACCAGTACAACAGGGCCACCACACTTGGAACCATCCTGGGGCTCGATATCGCGCTCCAGCGGTCACACATCGCCGGCACCAGCCTACGTAACGTCCCCGTCGTGCAACCGGACTACGCAACGTAGTAGAGACCCTGTAGCTACTCCAGCAAATCCTAGGCTGAAGACTCGCCTAGGGGGGTCGGGATGGCTAAATGAATTCGGCCGTTCCCCTTTTTTTTCGATCGTGAATGGCTCCGGTGAACAGCAGCAACCCTGCCTAATCGCCTACTCACGACGGCCCGTTCCACCCACGTACACATAATACACCTACACACACACATATACATATGAATTGTACTTACACATACACACACACATGAATTACAACACAACATAAAATAAAACACAATCTGTGCGATTACCAAGCCGGCAAGGCGTATTCTGCGCTACAACCCCGCTAACTACCAACCAAAAGGTTCTCCAGTTTTATTTAGAAAAAAGGTTCAAAGCTAGTGGTGAGTGTGTGCCCCCAAAGTGTTAGCCCCTGGTGTAAGAGTAACGAATATGTATGTACATATGTATGTATATACTCAACGTGAGCACAAAACATTTTGCTTGCATAGTCTTCTGTTCTCTTTTCACTGCAAGTTGAATTATTTTAATATCTATTGCAAAATTTTATACGGACAAGACTAAAAAGTAGAAAATAAATAAAATAAAAAGCTTTTTAATATACAACGCTTTTATAAATGGACTAAAAATTTGAAAATAATATTCTCAGTCCCATAGAATTTGTTTTGACAACTTTTGATTTTGAAATTTTAGCGAAAGTCATTATAAGCAATTTATGAGATTGTAAATGAAGAGCCCGGGGCGCATGTGATAGACCTGAATTGAAATGAAGGGTAATATATGTATGTATGTGGATATATGAATAACGACCGCTTAAAATCGATCTCAAACTTGTACTTTCTCTGTAGAAATTTGAGGTCTATGTTATGTAGTTTGACTATTGTCAATTAAATCTAATGCTTTGTATTGCATGCGCTCCATGTTTTTCGTTCTCAATATCATAAATAGTTTATAATAACTTTTGCTAAAATTTTAAAATCAAAAGTTATCAAAAGTCATTCAATGGGACTGAGAAATATTATTTTCTGATTTTTAGTCCATTTATAAAAGCGTGATATATTAAAAAGTTTTATTTTATTTTATTTATTTTTGCTGTATCTTGTTATTGTTTTTGATACAGAATTTCGCTGTTTGCTACCTATGCATGCTACCATTTTGCAATGGGGTACTCTCGTACTCTTCCAAATTTGGAATAGTATTTTTGCATTTCGTGCAATCCGTGCATCGTACACGACTACGAGAATACCCCTATTATTTTGACTTTTTTGATGAACCGTTCCATTTGCAGAATTCACTGGTGACCTACAGCTCCGGCCGAATTGAATTGTGTGCATCATCCTGCAGATACGTTGAAGTAAGTTGCAACCAAGTTTTTGTTAGTAAAGCGACTGGTAAGTCGTATGAGTATTAAGAATTGGGCTGAAAATGAATTACGGAAAATCGAAAAACGCTGCGAATGAAGAATTTTTTGAAAAAAGCTGACACATCTGGTGGTCGAAAAGAATCTAAAATATTTTCGAGTTTGTCGCCTCGAGCGAGCACTTATTAAATGGCTAGTTTGATTTACGACTTTTTAAGAAACAGGCTGTAACCAGAAAAGGCAGCAGCATTACTTTTCATTAAATATAATGTTCCAATTTTTTAATTCAAGTACTAAATAAAATAAGCATTATTAAAAATTACTAACTTTTCCACTTTTAGTCACTTAATTTGCTTACATAAATTATTGAATTCACATCCGGGGATGTTTAGAATTTCACATTCACAACATCGATGGTATTTATGTATAATCAAACCATAGGAAAAATAACTCGTTTCCATTGCATAATACTTAAGCAAATTTAAATATGCGGATTTCTGAAATATTTAAAAGTTAAAGCACAGATATGTTTAAAGCCAAATTCATGGGCACCCTGAAATTGTGCATATGGAAACTGTGCATACGAAATAATGCATATGAAAAAACCGAAATAATGCATATATGCACAGTTTCGGTTGAAGACCGCAATAATGCATATTAAAAACACCGAAATTATGCATATGCACACTTTCGTTTGAAAACCGAAATAATGCATATATGCACAGTTTCGGTTGAAGACCGCAATAATGCATATTAAAAACACCGAAATTATGCATATGCACACTTTCGTTTGAAAACCGAAATAATGCATATGAGAAAAACGAAGTCATGCATACATGCTAGGGCTGCCAGATATCTCTGTTGCCAAACCGGGACACTTAAGGGGGGGGGAGAGGCCTCTCGCTCCCTTGCCTTTCGTTTCGACAAAAATTACGTACGAAAGGATGTAGTAAAATTTTATTTTGACAAATAAAAACAAAAACATAAAAACATGAGATCATGAGATCATTACAACGTACACCAGCAAAACAAAACAATTTATCACAACTAAAGCACGAGAATTTTTCTCAACGCATGTACCTTTTTTGTTCCTTATAAAAATACAGTTTATACTAAATACATCAGAAAACATAAAAATAAAATTTCTAAACTTTGTGCAAAACTCGGGAAAATGCAATAAATTTGCATACAAATTCGCAACTTTCTATTCAGACTTTTTTATAAAAATTTTGAAAATGAAGTTTTGCAGCCCATACAATTTTATTTGATTTTTGGTATTGTTTTTACTGAGAGTTTCTTTCATACAAACTATGTTCGACCTTTTTTTGTATGTGGAAGACACTGTCAGCAAAAAATTAATAATTGCAAAAAATCAACGAAATTTTCTGGTAACTTGAGATTTGCACTTTACTAATTGGCTCAAAAGCTACATTTTCAAAATTTTTCTAAAAGATCTGATTAGAAATTGTGATCAGATGAAAGAGTCTCCGAGCCAATAATTTTGTACGGCACGGGACTTATAAGTAATCTAGGTCTCACGAAAGAAAAAAATTAAATACAATAATAATATAATTGTAAAACTCTGTGCATGTCATTTTAACGTATTTAGGTACATANCATGCATACATGCTAGGGCTGCCAGATATCTCTGTTGCCAAACCGGGACACTTAAGGGGGGGGGAGAGGCCTCTCGCTCCCTTGCCTTTCGTTTCGACAAAAATTACGTACGAAAGGATGTAGTAAAATTTTATTTTGACAAATAAAAACAAAAACATAAAAACATGAGATCATGAGATCATTACAACGTACACCAGCAAAACAAAACAATTTATCACAACTAAAGCACGAGAATTTTTCTCAACGCATGTACCTTTTTTGTTCCTTATAAAAATACAGTTTATACTAAATACATCAGAAAACATAAAAATAAAATTTCTAAACTTTGTGCAAAACTCGGGAAAATNTTTTAAGGTTGGACCGGGACACCGGGACAAATAGTCTAAAACCGGGACATGTCCGGGAAAACTGGGACGTCTGGCAGCCCTAATACATGCACAGTTTGGACTCAAAACCCAAATAATGCATAGGAAAAAAACCGAAAGAATGCCTTCGCCCGCGCTTAGCGATTGTTACCCTTACTAAGTACAATTCTCCTTTATGTGTTGCCGGAAAAAAGGGGCGGAAGTATTTTTGCGCAGAACTTCTTTCCGCGGTTAGGCATTATAACCTTTACTAAGTAGAAATCTCCTTTCTGTGTTGCCGGAAAAGAGGGGGGGAAGTATTTTTGGGCAGAGCTTCTTTCTGTGTAGGCGGCCTTCGGCCGCGCTTAGGGATTATAACCCTCACTAAGTAGAATTCTCCTTTATGTGTTGCCGGAAAAGAGGGGCGGAATTATTTTTGCGCAGAACTTCTTTTTGCGTAGGCGGCCTTTGGCCGCGTTTAGGGATTATAACCCGTACTAAGTAGAATTCTCCTTTCTGTGTTGCCGGAAAAAAGGGGCGGAAGTATTTTTGCGCAGAACTTCTTTTTGCGTAGGCGGCCTTTGGCCGCGCTTAGGGATTATAACCCTTACTAAGTAGAATTCTACTTTCTGTGTTGCTGGAAAAGGAGGGCGGAGGTAATTTTGCACAGAATTTTTTTTTGCGTGGGCGGCCTTCGGCCTCGCTAGGGATTATAATCCTTCCTAAGTAGAATTAATTCATATTAGAAAAAAAGTAAATTATCCAAATACCGAAATTATGCATATGCATACTTTCGTTTTAAAAGGGAAATAATGCATTGAAAAATAAATGAAGTAATGCATACATGCACAATTTCGGTTGAACACCGAAATAATGCATATGAGGAAATACCGAAATTACGCATATGCAGCCCTGTTCTGCAGTCCGATTCGAATCGGAATCGGATTTGTTTCCGTTTGTTGGTGTTCTGCATTCCGACAATCGGATATTATTTCCGATTCCGCCTTGTTCTACATTTCGATCCTATTCGGAAATTTGATGTTCTATCGGAAATTTGATGTTCTGCGTTCCGAATATCGGAAATTTTTTATAGGAAATATTCCGATCAAGTAAAAGCCAGTGGAGTAGAAAAAGAACAAAACAAAAATATAACACCCCTATTCAGCAACTCTTTCGTATTCGGATTTTGCTACGAATCGTAGAAATAGTATGCTGCAATCCGAATCGTATTTTCGAAATTTCGAAATTCGTAACAATGGAATAACTAAAAACGAGCGAGTAAGAAATTGACAGCTTTTTTGCGTAATTTTGTACGAAAACAATTCTGTGTCGGAAGCGAGATAAAAGATATAAATCGATGTGTGTTTGCAGGAAATATTAGTGGTCTTCTTTTAAACCAGTGATTCCCAAAGTGGTCCAGGTGGATCCCCAGGGGTCCACGGGAGACTCGACGGGGGTCTGCGTTGGCGTGAAAATATTATTGGGGTCCACGAGTTGTAAGTGGGGGTCCACGAAAATGTATCTGGTTTCGATAGTAAATAAACGAAATGGTTGCTTGATAGCCTCTATATATAACGTTAATTTTTTTGATTGGTCGCGCAGCTGCACTTACCGTCACTTTGTGCTTTCATACGTAGGGAAGCCTTAAAGGCCACCTGCACACTAAAAAGAAACGGATGTTGGTATTACACTGAGCGGGGCTAGGCGTAAATTGCTGGCGGCAGTGCTTTGAGCACTTGTGTCTTTTCAATGCTGCAGGATAGTAGGCCACTATTACCTTTGTTGAAGAGATTCTATAATTTTGAGTTACCTGAGCTGAATACTGGTTTAATTCCAACACTGAGCTCGAACTCACACATTGTCGAATCTTCACTGATGGCTCCAAAACTGATTCTGGGCCAGGATCTGGCGTCTTTTTCGAAGTTAATGGGGATAAACTTCACTTTTCTCTTAGGGAATATGCTTTGGTGTTCCAGGCTGAGGTATTTGCAATCCTCAAAGCCATGGACTACGTGGTGGAAAATAGGTGGAGGGGAAGCAGTTTATTTATCTGCAGTGACAGCCAAGCTGAACTTAAGGCATTGGCCAGCCTTCTATCTAAGTACTTCCAAATTAGTTCGGCAATGCAAATCCGACTAAATTACGTTGGTAAACATCAAGAGCTTTCTTTATTCTGGGTGCCAGGTCACTCAGAAGTGCGTGGCAATGAGACATCTGACGTTTTGGCTACAGTTGGCTCAGACCAGGTATTCCTCCACACTTCGGCCATCGAAGCCACCATCAGAAACTGGGTGAATACTTCGCTCAGCAATGACTAGAAGGTATCGAGGGGCTGCAGGTGGGCAAAACCTATTTTGCCTACAATCTCGGTAGGTCTATCTAGTTTTCTGCTCTCAATGAGCAGACAGGACTGCAGACAACTTCTAGAACTGCTGACTGGACACTTCAGGTGCCACAAACACCTGACTGTGATAAACGTAAATGACAACTCCATTTGGCCATCCTGCCTTGCAGAGGATGAGACGGTGAAACATTTTTGGTGCTTCTTGCTTGCTTGGTTTTTTGTCATCGATTTTTATAGATTCGGTTTTTTCCCTAATGTCAGTTTCTGAATTTAAAGTATGGCGGAGTTTGGCGTAAAAAGCTTTGCGGTTTTATTGTTTTAAGTTTTGAGCTTTCGCATCACTCGGAGCGATACAAATAAAAATGATGCCATCAACACAAATAAACTGTCTTACAAATACGCAAATTCATGAGTGAGCCGAACGTGTGAGGAGTTTATGGTGAAGATAATGTAAATTACGCAAGCGCACGGAGTGCTCTTAAAAATATAACTCCTCAGAGCGAGGGAGTACTTTGATATCTTTACGAGCTCTGTTTTTTAAAATTTCCAAACGAAAATATTTTATTGTTATTTTTGCCACTCCGAATTTAGTTTTGAAACTCACCCGCGATGAAATTTACGTCGTTACATGTAATCTTCACATTTTTTTACGAGCTTTGGGAATCTGTTGGAATTATAACAACAGGGGGGCACCGAAAGAAGTAAATTTATGAAAGGGGTCTACGAAAATAAAAAGTTTGGGAACGTCTGTTTTAAACACACAGATTCGCCTTTCGTATATACGTATATTTTTATCCACTGCTTTATATGAACGAACAAAAAATAATGTTTGTTGCCCCTTACCGAGAAACTTGGGTCCGGAAGCAGCTCTTCTCCGGCAACGCAGAAAGGAGAATTATACTTAGTAAGGCCTATAATCCTTAAGGCAGAAGCAAGCGCAACAGGTGGTGGACCCAACAAAGTGCATGTTTTCAATGGCTTGGAAGAAGCTGTTATTGCATTAATTGGATTGAGAACCAGTTCTTCAGGCATAGGAGGTTATGGTTAAACAATTCAACCAGAAGCTGACATAGATGCGCCCATGGTTACTATGCCCGACAGCTCCCATTATCTTTGAGAATTTATTTGTTTTTTGTTATTTTTTTGGCCTTTTAACAATTATATTCAACAATTTTATAATGAGCTCGAGGCCATTTTTTAAATGAAAATTTATTGTGGAAAAGCAACAATAATTTGAAAAAAATGGTAGAAGTGATAGCTATTTCGGAAATCACCACATTTCCCCATCAGACTTCTTTCAGTAGGATTCGAACCGACGATCCCACTGACTCAGCCAGTTGCCTATGCACCGTGCTAAGACGCCTTGTAAATTATCGTTTGCTTATTTCCACTATTTTCATTTTTTGTTATGCCAACACAATCAAGCGCAGCTATTCCGCTGCAATTCACTTGATCATGTGGTTGTTGGTTTTGTTGGTTTGTGCTAATAATTCTATTTTTAGAATGCTTAACTTTTAGGTGTGCTCGTCCTTAAGTTATTTGTTTTTTGTTATTTTTTGGCCTTTTAACAATTATATTCAACAATTTTATAATGAGCTCGAGGCCATTTTTTAAATGAAAATTTATTGTGGAAAAGCAACAATAATTTGAAAAAATGGTAGAAGTGATAGCTATTTCGGAAATCACCACATTTCCTCATCAGACTTCTTTCAGTAGGATTCGAACCGACGATCCCACTGACTCAGCCAGTTGCCTATGCACCGTGCTAAGACGCCTTGTAAATTATCGTTTGCTTATTTCCACTATTTTCATTTTTGTTATGCCAACACAATCAAGCGCAGCTATTCCGCTGCAATTCACTTGATCATGTGGTTGTTGGTTTTGTTGGTTTGTGCTAATAATTCTATTTTTAGAATGCTTAACTTTTAGGTGTGCTCGTCCTTAAGTTATGTGTTTTTTGTTATTTTTTGGCCTTTTTTAACAATTATATTCAACAATTTTTATAATGAGCTCGAGGCCATTTTTAAATGAAAAATTTATTGTGGAAAAGCAACAACAATTTGAAAAAATGGTAGAAGTGATAGCTATTTCGGAAATCACCACATTTCCTCATCAGACTTCTTTCAGTAGGATTCGAACCGACGATCCCACTGACTCAGCCAGTTGCCTATGCACCGTGCTAAGACGCCTTGTAAATTATCGTTTGCTTATTTCCACTATTTTCATTTTTGTTATGCCAACACAATCAAGCGCAGCTATTCCGCTGCAATTCACTTGATCATGTGGTTGTTGGTTTTGTTGGTTTGTGCTAATAATTCTATTTTTAGAATGCTTAACTTTTAGGTGTGCTCGTCCTTAAGTTATTTGTTTTTTGTTATTTTTTGGCCTTTTAACAATTATATTCAACAATTTTATAATGAGCTCGAGGCCATTTTTTAAATGAAAATTTATTGTGGAAAAGCAACAATAATTTGAAAAAATGGTAGAAGTGATAGCTATTTCGGAAATCACCACATTTCCTCATCAGACTTCTTTCAGTAGGATTCGAACCGACGATCCCATAACAAAAAATGAAAATAGTGGAAATAAGCAAAGGATAATTTACAAGGCGTCTTTG
>NW_016157144.1:347737-363828 GCF_001687245.7 Rhagoletis zephyria | reverse complement strand
TCTTAGCACGGTGCATAGGCAACTGGCTGAGTCAGTGGGATCGTCGGTTCGAATCCTACTGAAAGAAGTCTGATGAGGAAATGTGGTGATTTCCGAAATAGCTATCACTTCTACCATTTTTTCAAATTATTGTTGCTTTTCCACAATAAATTTTCATTTAAAAAATGGCCTCGAGCTCATTATAAAATTGTTGAATATATTTGAGAATTTATTTCAATAGCGCGCTCTTACTCTGCTGCAATAATTGTAAATGCAATAGAATCCTTCGTTTCCTTCAAAATATGTAAAATCAAACAATTTTAGCATAAATAAGCATTTGATGAATGTTTTTTTAATTCCTTTTCTCTTCGTTTTCCTTCATTCAGCTGTCTTCAAAAAACAACTGATAGCTGGCAATTCTGCACAGGTTTCCGCAAGGGTTGCAGCATGTCGATTTTTCGTTTTTCGTAACGTAGCTCCGAATTACGAATTACGAAAATTCGTGTTCTAGAATAAGGGTGTTTAACTTTATAAATCGAAAGTTTGTATGAAAATGTCACTTTATAGAGCTCTTTAATTTTATTTTATTTTTCATGAATAAGGCTATTAGTCTTTTAAAGTTTTTGCGCAGTTGAAAAAAGTAGTTGAAGCCATGAGGAAATATAAATGAAGTCCTTAAATAGTGGTACGTTTCCACAGTTTGAAAAAATATGTAATTTTGTTTGTTGTTTGTAAACGAAATGGAAATTTATTATCCTCACAGACAGTCTATCAACAATATCTGCAACGCAAAATATTTGTAACAACAACCATTTGATAACTGCTATAAGGGACAAGTTAATAAAGTAACAAGGTCAAAATTATGTGAATATCCGCAGAAGGTGGGGCTAACAGGAAATGAAAATGCAAACAAACGAGCCAAACTAGCTGCGAGCGAACCGTTAATAACTTTTCCATACACCAGTAAAAAGGATATTTTTTCAAAAAATACTTCGTATACAAAACTAAGCTCCGATGATAGTTGGGAAAATATTTCACATTACTACACAAAAATAAACCCAAAAGGGATAAAACCGGGATATACAGTCTCCTGCAACCCCTGCGAGATCACTAACTTTGTGAGACTTTTGAACAAAAGCCCTAGAACCACTTGTAATTTTTGTCAAAACCAGGCTTTAACTGTGGAACATATTGTGACTAACTGCCCAACCATCGCTTTCCATCGGAAAAAGATTTTCAACACATCCAACCCTTTCTGCTCTCTTATGTCACCATCCACTGCAAATATCAAAAAAATTAACGACTTCCTTAAACAGATTATATTCTTCAATAGAATATAATAACTACTTATAGACAATTGTAACATTATTTAACTCAATTCATTGTATTTCATAAGTATCTACAAGTAAAAACGTAAAGCCCTGGTAGCTATAGCTTTTAAGTAGAATGATAATTTTTTTATTGTTTTTAGTATTAATAAATAAATAAATAAATAAATATAGTGATTTACAAATAGTTGCTACCTATAAGTCGAATGAAATATAAAAAGCGTAGTAAAAATAGGATAAAGCGTAGTTGAGTAGCAACTTTTAAACATTTTGCAAAATCTTAGCAAATTTACTACGATCGTAGCAAAGATACCGTCGCTGCTCGCTAATATGAAAGGATTTTTTCTCTCGCAATTCGATATGCACGCCTTATTATTGGCTTTTGAGTAAAGTACGTGCATATAAAGTTTTATTGCTGAACAAAAGCTCCCTTGTTTGAACACGGTTTTGCCACTTGCATAAAGAAAAAAGGAAAAAACACCAATTTGGAAAGAAGCAAGTTTTTTTCACGTAAAAACAAACAACATGAGTTTATATCCTTAACTGACACTATTTCTTTCTTATATGTATACATCAGGGATGTTGCGAATATTTGAATTCGCATTCGTTATGCGAATGATTCGCATCATTTAACATATTCGCATTCGCATCAAATTATACGAATGTTTTGCGAATGCGAATGTGTACATGGGCATAGAGTCCACTCTAATATTGTTGAAATGCCTGTCTAACCAGGGTGCGGACAATAACCGGCTTTTAGCTTCAGGCGCAAAACGGTTAAGTGGTATATCAAGCAAATTGATGAGCCTTCAACAAGTACTGCTAAAAGTCTTATAAGCAACCTAGAAATAATTTTAGATCCCTCCAGTGAAAGCGAAGGCTCGGATGTAGAATCTGGGGACATTAGAAAATGTGAAATTAAAGCTCAATTGAAGGTCTATCTTAAAGAAAAACGAGCTTATCTCGGTGAAAATCCACTCGATTGGTGGAAAACTAAACTAAAATTACTTTTTTGAAATGTAATATGCCCCTTTTGAACTTTTACTACTAGATGCACTATGGTCTGGCAGCTACTATTTTCTGGCCAAAGTAATTTTTTAGAGTATCGATAAATCGATTTTTTTTTGTCCCTTCACTAAATTAATTCTCCAGAGTAAAAAAAATACATACTCATTATTTTCTTAAGAGTTTTCCCAATGAGATATCAGGTGATAAAGTTGACATTTCTACTAAAAGTTTACAAATTTATTTTTTTCGTAGTCAGTATTCTTGTAGCTCGTAATGGTATAAGTCTTTGAGTGAGAAAAATACTTCATAAAAGAGAATGGAAATGAATATTTGTGTGATTAACTAAAAAGAAAACTAACATATAACTTGCTAAATAAAATAAAACTCATTTTCAAAATGGGCTCTAATTTGGGTAATAATATTCCACTTCAAGTAGAACTATAAAAAATTGGTTTCATTTGGCGGTCTTCAAGCTTTGTGGGCAATAAAAATGTTCAATTTAGAGTTTGTGGGCTGAGAATCATGTTGCACACTTTTGCATTTTTTGAATAATGGGCTCTTTTATCAGAAAAGGAGTGGTTTGCCGTGCCTTTCGATGTTTGAAAAGCAGCAATCAACAAAGATGTAAAAAACTGCTGTTTTAAACATTTTGCTGCGAAATATTATAAGACGGAAGGAAATAGCAAGAATGATATGCAAGTAGGTAGGTGCGAAATGCATTCTTGCATTTTTTTGTTTAAACTTGTACGTTACGTTATTTTTTCAACTTTATATCTAGCCTAATATTAGTAATATACTTGTTGTGCTAGTGTCCTTTCAAGTAAATACAAATATAAGCTTATATTTAAAGGAAAAAGTTTTTTATTTGAAGCAGCTGTGATTAGAAAAAAGTATATAGCAAAATTTAAAAAAAATTTTAAACTAAAATTTTTTTCAGATAATGCCATATTGGATCCAAACCCCACTTATATATAAGTCTTTGGTGAAAAAGAAAAACTTATAAAATTTGGTAGCCATATTGGATCCGCCATTTTAAATTTAAAAAATCTGCTATCAGATTCGAAATCAGCGCCCTCGTAAACTCCCCATATATATGAGTTTATGCTGAAAAGGAAAAAGTTATAAAATTTGGTCGCCATATTGGATCCGCCAATTTAAATTCGAAAAAGCTTACATCAGATTCGAAATCAGCGATCTTGAAAACCCCGCTTATGTATAAGTTTTTGGTGAAAGGTAAAGAAGTATGGTATGAAAGGTAAGAGGTATGGTGGTAGAAGTTGGTCGCCATATTGGATCCGCCATTTTGAATTTCGAGAATGTGACATTATATTCGAAATCAGCGACCCCATAAACTCCCAAAACACTAAGTTTCAAATCAATTTGGTTACTGCTCGACTTTTGACCAAATGATAGTCGCCAGACCATAGTGCACTATATACATACATGTGTAGGTTAAGCACTTGTTCAATGTTCTATAATTTACAAAATTTTTATGTAATAAAACGTTGATTATAGCTTTTTTAATGTTATTCCAAACATTCGCATTCGCATTCACGAATGAGAAAAATATGACATTCGAAACATCGCTAGTATACATACATATTTACATATATATATCCCTCGTAATCAGTGTTGTCACTTTGTGAGTAATTCCTCAAAACGTGAGGAATTTCGGGGGCGCCTGAGTATTTTTTGAGGATTTTTATTTTGAAGAATTTTCTCTTGAACAAAAAGCTTTCCTAAGTTTTATAAAGAGCGAAATACCCCTGCAGTGAAAAGCCAAACCAGTTAGAAAAAATACTAGTTCATTAACTAGTATGTGCCTACCAGTTCGACAATTTCGAAGAACTTAGGCGATCAGCGACATCTGCCTTTGAATTGCCAAAGCCAAAAATAAAACGCAATTAATTGCTTTTCTTACAAATGTCGGCTGTGGCGTCACGTGAAGACTACTGGTTCTGGTTCTGAAATCGCAGGTTCGAGGCCGCTTGGAGGTGGTTAAGATTTTTAAAGTTAAATAAATGTAAGTAAAAATAATTTATTCAATTTATAAATAAATAACAAATTTGAAAATCTAATTGCGTTGCAAAAAAACATTTAGGAAGAAATATAAAAACAAAGAAATTAAACAAAAATTTTTTTTTATTAAATTAAAAAATTACAATAAACAGCATAAACAAAAAAATAAATTTATAAAAAATAAAAATAAAATAAAAAATAGAAAATAAAAATATTTTACCTGCGCCAGGACTTGAACCTGGTACCTCAGGCTTACCACGCGAGTGCTCTTCTCTGTCGGCCATTGTGACTGCTGGAGCGTCGCGAGCAAAAAGGCACACTTATGCTTTTCACGGGGCATGAATTGGCAGACTATCTCATCAACTGGTATGATGCTACTAGTATTTATACTAGTAGATGCTGATGCATAGCCTGACAATTGACATCTCGTAGGACATCGCAATGTTAAAAATACCAGTCGCTAACATTGAAAAAGGATAGAACGTGAACTAGTTCGGCTGAAACGCAAACCGGTAGAATTCTAGTTCACAACTAGTAGCTTTCCCTGCAGGGTATCTACGCAAGTGGCTTGTCAAACATTCTTCAAACCTACTTTGCCCATTTCGCCATACACCATGCAAACATGACTCGTACAAGCAAAGAATTTTAGTTTTCTTCCGGTTCACAATGTAAAAGGGTTTGGTTTTCTTCGATTTTTCTCTCTTGCGTCCTCATTCGGTAAAAATTCTGTAACGTAAACGGTTTGATCAAACGTCAACATGGCGACCAGAAAATCAAAAAATTTTGATTTTTGTTCACATTTCCCTCAAACGTCTTGTCAAACCTTCAAACACACCCATACACAACATAAATAGCTTTAAGGAAAGGGTTATTTCGCTTGGTTTGTCAGGCCGCTTGTATGGTGTTTTTCGCTCTTAAGCACATCTGCATTTGCTGCTAAATATTCAAAATGTTATCGATAATATTTTTCCTTCCATAGTTATATTTTCAACTTATTTTTAACTTGCAAAATCTCGAAACCGAATGGATAGAATACGCATTGTTCGATCATAAGAATTTTTATATTGATTCTTCATTAGATCCAGAAAATTATAGGAAAAAGTTTTTGAATTAAAAGATTCTTCAGGTTCATATGTGACCTGGTCTACGAAAAGGGAGCTTACGTGCGTAAACTAGTTTTCTGTGAAAAAGCTGTTAAAAGTAAGCAACTCGTTTCGTCAGTTTCTCATTATCTCGTTAATTGTTCTCCGCGCCGGACGTCCAGTAAGTGTTGTTGTTGGTCCAGTAAGTGTTGTTGTTGGTCGGAATATTATTATAGTTCATCGTGTAAGTTGCTAGTGTGGAACATTTAAANCTAAGCAAGTTAGGATTTTCTGCTTTTCACCACGTGAAAAAGCATCTCATCTTCCATCCGAATCAACCAAAAAGTGAAAATTGATTTTTTGACACCTAAGCCCCCTTTCCGTAGACCAGGTCACATATAAGTTTCCAAATTAAAAAAAAATTATATCTGCATTACTAACATAGCCCTTTTCTAATGCTTCAGTAGAACGTATATTTAGTAGTTTAAAAATGTGTAGGACTGACTTGAGGCCCATATTGAGCACTTATATAGTTGCTGCAATATTATATACAAAGCAAGGCATAAAAAACAACGGTGATACTTTGTTTGAACCGCAAGAACAAATACACCAATTGAATTGGAGAATGTAATTAATTTTTATACTAAGTACCTGTAAATAGTACACAGTACTCATAGCTGTAATAAGAAAATTTTGAGTACTTTTTCGGATTTTGAGGATTTTTCATTTGTTTCTCAGGAATTTGGTCTTTTTTTTGTGGCAACACTGCTCGTAATAATTATAAATCCACCACACATTGGCAAGTTTTACCAAATACCTTTTTATACCCGAGCGCACTTGTACACAAGGGTATTATAACTTTGTTCACATAACGGTTGTTTATAACAGGCAAATCGAATCGAGACAGATATAGACAAATGTATACATGAATGAAAAGAAAAATCGATTAAGCGGTGACTGTCTGTCCGTCCGTCCGTCTGTGCACACGATAACTCGAGTAAAAATTGAGATATCTTAACGAAACTTGATACGTGCACTTCTTCCGGGCGTAGGACGGATGGTATTGAAAATGGGCAAAATCAGACAATAACCACGCCTACCTCCCATATAACGGTAATTTTCAGAAATACGAAAACTGCGATATTTTAGTAACTACTGAAGATTATTCACTCAAAATTGACATTAACAATAATTTTTAGGTGACAAATAAGAATGTTTTTGTTATTTTATGGCCTCATAACAATTATATTCAACAATTTTTATTGAGCTTACATTAACAATGGCCTGAAGCTCAATAAAAATTGTTGAATATAATTGTTATAAGGCCATAAAATAACAAAAACAAATAACTTAAGGACAAGCACACCTAAAAGTTAAACATTCTATTAATAGAATTTTAACAAAAACCAACAAAACTAACAACCACATGATCAAGTTTAAATAGCACTGGAATAGCTGCGCTTGATTGTAGTTGGCTTAACAAATGCAATAGTGGAAAAAAGCAACAAGAATTCACAAGGCGAACTTAGCACAGTGCTGAAAGAAGTCTGATGAGGAAATGTGGTGATTTCCGAAATAGCTATCACTTCTACCATTTTTTCAAATTATTGTTGCTTTTCCACAATAAGACGGCCTAAAGCTCAATAAAAATTGTTGAAGAGAAATAAGAATATTATAAATTTTTTGAAAATGGGCGTAGCCACGCCCACTTATGGTTACATGTGTATATCTTGGTAACCGCTGCACCAATTTCTTCCAAACTTGGCACAGTTGTTGGCCTTGGTAGAGCATACCAAATGGCGAAACGTTTTTAAAATCGCAAAATAACCACGCCCACATCCGAAATAACGGTAGTTTAGAGAAATACGAAATCTTCGATAAATCAGTAAGTATTAAAGCTAATTTATTCAAAATTGATGCTTGGAATAAATCTTTACCAAGAAATACGTTTATGATGAAATTTTGGAAAATGGGCGTAGCACCGCCCTTTTATGATCACATATATGTGTCTCGGTAACCGTTCTACCAATTTGTACCAAACTCGGTATGGTTATTGTGCTTGCCACACGAAAGCAAAACATTGTAACGGTAAATTTCAGAAATGCTTGAAACTTCAATATTTCGAAATTTAAGGACGCTAATTTACTCAAAATTGATATACCTCGGCTTACCATGTAGCGGTAGCTTTCGGAAAGGTGAAAAACATATATTTAGTACGTGCGCCGGGTATTTAATGTTCGGCTCCGACCGAAGTTAGACTTGCTGTAATTTAATTTATGTATTACATTATGGCTGTTATGAGTCTATCTGAAATATCTAATCGCATTTTAACAGAATTCAGAGTAACGGAAAATCCTTGATTTATTTTTTACATACACTTAAGATTCAAATGTCATCGGAATCGCCAGCTGATATAATGGAAAGCGACAAAATACCCCAGTTGATCGTATGCGCCACAATGTGGCATGAAACACAAGAAGAGATGATGGAATTTTTAAAATCAATTATTCGGTTGGATGAAGATCAGTGTGCCCGACGCATGGCGAAGCTGCACATAAACGGCGGTAAACCAGACAATGAGTACTACGAGCTAGAGAGTAAGTATTTGCATACACATAATCAGAAATACAATTTTAGGGCCGAGTTTGATTAAAAGTCATTCGTAACAACCAAGAATATCATTGTTTTATTCAGCATATTTTATTTAATTATGGATATAATTTAGCAAAACTCAAAGAAAAGTCACATGCAATTCACCGAGGTATAGATAAAAATTCTTTTAATACTGAGTCAACATCAGTGTGACCGCGGGCTTGTGAAAAATTGTAGCAGAAAAGATACTTAAAAAGGTATCTATATGTATCACTTTTTTCATTTAACTATCAAAGCATCAATATGAAATAAAACCAATAATTTTTATGAAAAACCATATTCCAAAACAATTTAACATTTATTGCACGAGCAAGTTGAAATTATTTCCCGAAAGCGATTTGCGTAGTTTCAGTTGCAGTTACACCTTGCAATTTTAATTGCCGAAAGTGATTTCTGCAAATCTGCAAAAAGGACTTTCTGACTGTTTACACGGGAAAGTAGACTTTCGATTTCGCATTTTGACAGCAAAATGCTTTGAAAAAGAGCTAGCATTGCCACGTTTAACTACACCTTTAGTCTGGTAAACAATGTTTATCAACAGCTGATTCGTAGCTTTTTTCCTAAAAAAAAATGAATTGTAGCAAAAAATTTAAGGAATTTTATTTACTCAAATGCGTTATGCCTTTCGGCAACGGGCGGATTCAAGTTTAGATGAATATCGTACAGCTTATTGCATTTTACCAACTACCAGAAAAATTATCAAGCTTCCACCAGGATTATTCGGTAACCGGTAAACCGATACTAAAGTAATTTTACACAAACAAAATACAAATNTACACCTTGCAATTTTAATTGCCGAAAGTGATTTCTGCAAATCTGCAAAAAGGACTTTCTGACTGTTTACACGGGAAAGTAGACTTTCGATTTCGCATTTTGACAGCAAAATGCTTTGAAAAAGAGCTAGCATTGCCACGTTTAACTACACCTTTAGTCTGGTAAACAATGTTTGTCAACAGCTGATTCGTAGCTTTTTTCCTAAAAAAAAATGAATTGTAGCAAAAAATTTAAGGAATTTTATTTACTCAAATGCGTTATGCCTTTCGGCAACGGGCGGATTCAAGTTTAGATGAATATCGTACAGCTTATTGCATTTTACCAACTACCAGAAAAATTATCAAGCTTCCACCAGGATTATTCGGTAACCGGTAAACCGATACTAAAGTAATTTTACACAAACAAAATACAAATTTACCGCAAAACTCCACAGGCAAACACCGATGGCCTACCAACTGTCATTTTGACGAGCAGTATGATTGCAAGTTTTTGTGTGTGGGCACTTTGATGTCTTGATATGTATAAGCATTTGCCGCATGACACCGCCAGACAACATTCTCTCAACTTTGGTGTTTAACAACATTGTAATCTTTAAAACTTGCTGAATAACTTCTTAAAACGTTATCATAAATAATCCAATAGGGAACCGATTCTTATTTTGATTTAATATTAATATTTCATCGGTGTTACCACCAGCACGCTTTTTGGCAAGTGAAAATATATAATACGCGCTGACATATATGTATTGCAGTGGCGGACCCAGGTAGGGGAAATTGGGAAAATGTACTTTCGCAGGTTCAGAAAACAACGAAAATTCCAAAATTTTGAATTTTATAGTATTATTAAATTTCTTGAGATTTCTTATTTTTAGATAATTTCTAAAATTTCAAAAACTATCGAAATCCGGGAGATTCTAGAAATTTTGGTAAAATGAGAATATTTTGAAATGTACAAAATTATTGAGATTTTAAAAATTTTCTATACAGAGAAAAAAACACCTAATAAAATTGAACACCGAGGGAAATAATGCATAGTAAAANAGAGAAAAAACACCTAATAAAATTGAACACCGAGGGAAATAATGCATAGTAAAAATGAATACTTTATATTTGATTATCGTTTAAAAATGTTCGTATTTAAAAATAATATATTCATACAAAATTTATTACGCACGTATTTGACTGTTCACATCTGAGTATATATATGAGTGTAAATACGCACCCCAAGCATGCAGAGTACATGTTTATCCGTACAAATCGCGTGCTGTGATGCTCATGGATATTCAACATTTGAAAGCAAATTTATATGTCTGGGTCAGTGATGCCAGATATTCTCTGTTAAAAATCCCACGAAAATGGGGAAAAAATCCCTCAATTACCCACATCTTAAAAATTTATCCCAGAAAATTCCCAACGAATTTAAACATATACATGTTTTAGTAGTAAAGAAGTAAAATCATATAAAATAATAATAATAATAATTGGCGCTTACACATATGTGCTTGTGTTGTCACACAAAGGGGAGGGACATACAGTTTTATGCCGACTCCGAACGGCGATTGTATTTTTATGAGAAGCTGTTTTTCATGGCAGGAATACACTCGGAGGTTTGCCATTGCCTGCCGAGGGCTGACCGCTGTTAAGAAAAAACCCTTTTTCTGCATTTTTTCACTCATTCATTTTTTTAATTCCATTTTTTTGCTCACTCACTAAGGGCCTAAAATAATTTTTTGGTGACTTTAAAATTGAAGCACATTCATGTGCTATTTAACATTTCATCAGATAATTTGTTCCGCTTTTTACATGAAACACCAGTTACAACTGAAAAGATTCTTTCTTACTCAGCGCTTGAATTGGTTAACGTAAGAAAGTTTTCGAAATTTTCCTTAAACTTTTTAACAATTATATACCATTTCACTCCACATCACATCTTCAGAAAGATTAATTACGTAAGAATGTGGAATATTCTTGAATTTGGATCAATTATGCAACGATAACTGCGTCAAAAGAAAATCCCTTATTTATTTGAAATGCCCCTTTTTCCCTTTTATTAATTTTTGTTGCAAAATATCCCTCAAATAGGGAAATTACCCACAATCTNTTCCTTAAACTTTTTAACAATTATATACCATTTCACTCCACATCACATCTTCAGAAAGATTAATTACGTAAGAATGTGGAATATTCTTGAATTTGGATCAATTATGCAACGATAACTGCGTCAAAAGAAAATCCCTTATTTATTTGAAATGTCCCTTTTTCCCTTTTATTAATTTTTGTTGCAAAATATCCCTCAAATAGGGAAATTACCCACAATCTGGCATCACTGGTCTGGGTGTAGCTGAGTGCGCAAAGATGCTTGCCACAAGTTGTTGATATCCGGAGATGGTCGGGTTCGAATTCCACTGCAAGCAACATGCAAATTAAATTTGTATACCTTTCATGAGCATGAAATGATATTATAACTTTGGTCTGATGTTTGTAAGTACCAGAATAAGAAGAGATAGACCCATTAAAATGTATACTTAAATGATCAGAACGACGAGCTGAGTCGATTTAGCCATGTCCGTCTGTCTGTCTGTCCGTCTGTTTGTATGGAATCTAGTCTCTCAGTTTTCGAGATATCCGGATGAAATTTGGTAGGTGGGTGTATTTTTATAATGTATTAATCATTTGTCGGAACCGGAAGAATCGGACCACTATAACATATAGCTCCCATACAACTGATTAGGTTAGGTTAGGTTACACTGGCCGGCTGATGCGTCTTACATAGACCCGTTGGTCCTTTGTAGTGCCAGATGGAGGTCCGATTTACTGCGATCTAAAGTAGTCGTCGTATAGGACGTCACCGCTTTTTGCGAAGTTCAAGAGTGCCTTAATATCCAGTTTTGAAACCTCCTCTAGTCCTTTGAACTGCGAAGCTCCGAGATATCTAAGACGATTTCTAGCTAAGGCCGGACAGAAACAGAGGAGGTGTTCTAACGTCTCACTCATGCCCTCCTCCCTGCACTTCCTGCATGTGTCACTGTTACTAATGCCCATTCTGCTTGCGTGGGATGCCAGTAAGTGGTGGCCAGTAGGTTGTGGCCCGTCATTAGGCCGACAACTGTCCTGCAATCCCTACGTGACCGTGTAAGCAAGTAATGGGTGTTTCCTTTGCTGCTGTTGCACATGATCTTGGTGGTTTTGCATGTCGCTAATGCGTTCCATCTCCCCCTGATCCGGCACTTTCGGAAATTTCATTATAGATCGTTTTTAGCGACTTTTGTATTTCCCGTACTGGTTCGCTAGCAAGACGGATGGCACTTTTGGCAATCTCATCAGCTATTTCGTTGCCTAAAATACCCTTGTGGCCTGGAACCCAGTATATATGCAGCCGTTTATTCTCGGCCGCCCTGTCTACTGCTTACCTGCTTCTAAGGACATTTTCTGACGCAATACGATGTGAGATTATGGCCTTAATCGCCGCCTGGCTATCGACATATATATATTGATATTTTTTATATAGTTTCTGCGTTGCTAGCTATCTCAGCCGCTTTCCCTACAGCGAAGACTTCCGCCTGGAAAATACTGCATTACTCTGGAAGCTTGAAGGGTTGCCTGAGGTCTAGCTCGGCGCAATACACTCCGGCGCCCACTCCATCAGCCATTTTTGATCCATCCGTGTAGATGTTATACGTTCCGCTGGCGGGTCGCGTGCTCATGCGCCATCCGCCCTCCTTAACCGTAGCTTTAAACCTTCTTTCCCAGATGAAGCGTGGGGGTATGTGGTCTATTTTGTCCTCCATCCCCTGCACATCGAGCTGTGCCCGAAGGTTCTTGCGGAGAATTCACCTAAGGCCATCAATCTCGTGGCGGATTTCGCTGCAGTGCTCTCCACCGCGATGTCGATTGGTGGTAGGTCAAGTAGCCTTTCAAGTGCCGCCGTTGGATGGTCCTTAGCGCTCCTGTTATGCACAGTGCAGCGAGCCGCTGTAATCGCTCCAATGGTTTTCTATACGAAATTTTGTTTGCAGCGTTCCACCATACCAGAGCGCCGTAGAGCAATATCGGCTTAACTACCGCTGTGTAACACCAATGCATGAGGCCAGGGGATAGGCCCCATGTGGTACCCAGCATCCTTTTACATGCGTAAAGGGCACCACTGGCCTTTTTCACCCTTTGCCTCCACATTTAGCTTCCACATCAGTTTGCTGTCCAAAATTACTCCCAGGTACTTGGTGTGATCCTTGATTGATAGCTCCGCCCCGTTGAGCCTCGGGGGTTTCCACGCGGGGATTTTGTACCTTCTTGTGAACAGTACCGCATCCGTTTTTCAGCATTTACCTCTAAGTTGACTGTTGTCGCCCATCGATGTACGACCCTTAGAGCGCTTTCCATTACGTTACTGATGGTGTCTAGGAATTTCCCCGTAACAACTATAGCTATGTCGTCCGCATAGGCAATTAGTCTGGGTGCGTTCCCTTCGAATTTTCCCAGAAGCTCATTCGCTACGAGTAGCCACAGGAGTGGTGACAGAACACCACCCGGAGGAGTTCCTCTATGCGCTAGTCTGAGCAACCTGGCTTCGTTCCACTCCGCCTTAATTTTCCTGCAGCTCAGCAGGCTTTTTATCCATAGTAGGATGGCAGACTCTACCTGGGCTGCTTCTAGGCTTTCCATTATTGCCTCATAGGAGACATTATTAAATGCCCCACTTATGTCCAGAGAGACCCCTAGGGCATATTCTTTATGCTCCAGAGCTTTTTCTATTACCGCGGTTAGTGAGTGAAGTGCAGTCTCAGATGGATCTACCCTTCGTGTAGGCATGCTGCGCCTTTGATATGCTGGCCGACGGCAGCTTATCCCTAATGTAGGCGTCCAGAATCTTTTCGAGCGTCTTTAGAAGGAATGAGGTTAGACTAATTGGTCTGTATTCTTTCGAATAGAGGGGATTTCCCTTGTCCGCCTTCGGTATGAATACGACCCTCGCCTCTCTCCAAAGGACAGGCACATAGTTTAGTCTTAAACATCCCTCGTATATTATTTTCAAGTATGGTGTCAGCACTGCGGAAATTTTTTGCATCATGGCTGGAAAGATACCGTCTGTGCCTGGGGACTTAAACGGCCCGAAGCCATCGATTGCCCACCGTATTTTTTCTTCCGTTATGATGTCCGGGGGGACATTTTCCACGCTATCTCCTAGAAGTTGCAGATCTATGCTGTCTGTACACCCCGGAAAGTGTGTGTTGACTAGGTCTTCCAGTGAGTCCTCACTGCTTCCAGTCCACTCTCCACATTTTTTACGTAGTAACCTTGGAGTAGTCGGGTTCTTGGATAGCAATTTCCTTAGCCTGGCTACCTCGGTTGTTTTTTCTAATTCGCCGCAGAAGCTCTTCCACGACTCCCGCTTGCATTTACGAATGCAATGTATTCCTTAAGTACTTCCTTGTATTCCATCCAGCAGAACTCGTCATCGGCTACCTTGGCCAGTTTGAAGAGTTCCCTAACATTTTTCCTGAGTGCTCCGAGCCCCCTGTTCCACCAAGGTGGCTTTGAACCTCGATTGGCATGTAGCGGAGGGCATGCGATGCGATAAGCTTTATTTAGAGTGTTGGTAAGTGAGGCTACCAGTTTCTCCAATTCAGAGGGGGAGTCACTTACCCTATTCTTGGTTAAATTCTTCCTCACTACCCTTTCATACAATTCCCAGTTTGTATTCCTGTGATTTCTGAAGGTTTCGCTTTTTGTACGGGCTGAGAATTTTACCTGAAATCCTACATACCTATGGTCAGAGAACGAGGGTGTACTAAGCACCTCCCAATTCTGTACTCCGATTCCCCCACTAGTGTGGAGTGTTATGTCAAGGACGTTCTTCGAGGTAGGGCCAATATAAGTTGGTTCCTCACCCCGGTTAGCTATATCTAAATTACTTATTAATATAAAGTTTAGTAAAGACTCACCCCTTTCGTTGGTATCTCCACTCCCCCATACTGTGTTGTGCGCATTGGCATCCGCGCCTATGATGAGTGGGCGTTTCGCCTTCTCGGCCTCTCCCACCAACCTCCGGAGCTCGTTTGGTGGCGCCTCCTCGTCGTGAGGCATGTAACAAGATGCAAGGAGTATTGTGTCATCCTTGCCATCCTTCACAGCTACCACCGTCAGATCATCTGAAGAGAAATTAAGATCAATATAAGAGTGTATGTATACTTTTCTTTACCAGTATAGCTGTTCTTACCCTGTTTGTTGCACTCGGGGTGTGCGTATAGTATGTTTGCGACTTTAGTCCAGCTACCACGTTTCCCGACGCTATCCATGGCTCCTGGACTAACGCCGCATCGTAGCCGATCCTCTCTAAATTGAGGAGGAGCTCGGCAGAGGCGACCTTGCTTTTATGCAGATTTACCTGAAGAACCTTCACTGCAAGGATCAGGATTCTTTTCGGGGTCGGGTAGAATCTCCGGATCACCCTTCTCGGTCTCCTGGAACTTCATGGTGGCCTCCAGGATCTCTCCCAGATCCTTCTCGACCTCTCGCTCCTCCAGTGTATTAGCATTGTTATCTGCCAGGCTTCGCTTCTTCAGGCGAAGGTATACGCTATCTATGCCCCACGC
Organism: Rhagoletis zephyria; assembly: GCF_001687245.7. Taxonomy (NCBI): domain Eukaryota; kingdom Metazoa; phylum Arthropoda; class Insecta; order Diptera; family Tephritidae; genus Rhagoletis; species Rhagoletis zephyria. The sequence continues at coordinate 348,394 of NW_016157144.1, read as the reverse complement.
CATCTTCCCGAACCTAGCGTACAGTATGTCTTCGGCTGGCTTGTTTATTTGGAGGATGCAATTTTGGCTGCCATCCTCCTTACAGGAGTTGGTGACCTTTAACACCCTCCAATCTCCCGTCGGCACGTCTGGGTTCTGTCTCTGCAGAAGCCGCAGCGCATTCTCCGGTTTTACCGTGCGGGGTATGAGCACCTTCGCTTTCGGTATGGATGGTATGCAGCTGCGGTCCACAACCTCCAAGACGGCGCCCTCCCACNTTCCCACAGGCCTTGAAGTGTCGCAACAGCTTCCTTTACCAATAGTAGAGAGGGATCGTCCTTACATCTTATTATTTTCACCCCATTTAGCCACCCCGCACCATCGAAAGTTGGCATGGTCGTGGTGGGGTCCCCATCCATTTTTGCGACGAGCGCATCCAGCAGCTTATGCTCTACTGCTCCCCAGCGCTCCTGAGAGATTTGTCCCAGCGGATTGCTCCGGTCTATGAGTGCCACGATAAGGTGTCTTCTGGCTATCTCACTGGCCATTGCCGCCGCTCTCGATGTAGTCGGTCTCTCTAGATCGAGCCTGANGTCCCAGCGGATTGATCCGGTCTATGAGTGCCACGATAAGGTGTCTTCTGGCTATCTCACTGGCCATTGCCGCCGCTCTCGATGT
>NW_016157144.1:333954-347727 GCF_001687245.7 Rhagoletis zephyria | reverse complement strand
TCTCTAGATCGAGCCTGACGTTTGGCTTTGCAGCGTCGTCTCTGCGCCTCGATTTTTTGGCTGGCCTTGCTGTCTCGCTTTCAGCAGACCGCTGCCTTTTAGCCGCGATTCCTTCCTCTATCCGGTTTGCGAATCCCGGATCCATGGCAGTGAATCGTGGCCTTGCCGCGTAGTACGCCCGGCATTCCTCCATTTTCTCCTTAGGCCAAGCCAACCTTTCCTCCTCTTCCTTCGATCGGTTGGACTTGCAGCTAAGTCTCTCGTGGACTTTGACCGCCGCCTTGTANATGGCAGTGAATCGTGGCCTTGCCGCGTAGTACGCCCGGCATTCCTCCATTTTCTCCTTAGCCCAAGCCAACCTTTCCTCCTCTTCCTTCGTCCGGTTGGACTTGCAGCTAAGTCTCTCGTGGACTTTGACCGCCGCCTTGTATATGGCTTTAGCCTTCAACCCCTCCTTACTGGGTTTTGTCCTAGGCCTTTTCTTTGATGCCGAACAAGCACCTTTGGCATCCCCCGGAGAGCGTAGCAAGGCCTCCTCTTCTAGGGTGTTAACGCTCTCACCGCTTTAGAGGTCCGAGTCTTCGTGGACTGTGGCACCCCTGCGCTGTAGCCGACCATACAACTGATTGTTCAGATATGAGATTTTTCGTTATAACTTCTCCATTTATGCAGCTAGGAACATGAAATTTCGCAATACTTCCACCCATTATCAACAGAAAACTTGTTTGAAAATTACAAAGATCGGGTCACTATAACATATAGCTCCCATACAACTGATTGTTCAGGTATAAAATTTTTCGTTATAACTCCTCCATTTATGCAGCTGGGAACATAACATTTNTTACAGTGAAAATGGCGAAGATCGGGTCGCTATAACATATAGCCTCCGTACAACTGATTGTTCAGATTCGAGATTCTTTGTTATAACTTCTCCATATATGCAGCTAGAAACATGAAATTTCGCAATATTTACACTAATTACCAACAGAAAGTTTACAGTAAAATTAACAAAGATCGGGTCACTGTAACCTATTTATATCCTCCATACAACCGATTGTTCAGGTATGCCGTTTTACCGTAAAACTGCTTTATTTGGACTGCTAACACAGATAAATTTCGTAAGCTATTCTATAAATAATAATACAAAGTCTACTGAGAAAATCGTCAAAATCTACGCTGTATAAGCTTTATCTTTTATACCTCTGATTGTTCAGATACCAGTTATTGAGATATATCTCCTTTATGTAGGAGTCTAAACTTATTAAATTGTGTTACCGGTTTACATACCGATAACACAGCAGTGAAAATCACTTAGATTGGTGCTATATAAGGTATATCTTCCATACCTCTGATTGTTTAGATATGGTTTTTCATATATGTATCTCCTCTATCTATGTATTCTGTAAATATAAATGTTTTTTAAAATTAAATTAAAGTAAAATTTTCAGATACTCATGAAAGGTGTGAAGCCTTCGGCATAGCCGAAGACAGCGCTGCTCTTACTTGTTTTTTTCTAGTTTTTGTCTTGATTATTCACTTCACGGATGCTTTTTCAGTACGAACGCGGTCATTTTAATATGCGCGTAATTGAATTGAATATTTACCAATATACAGTACTTTCGTTGACGTTTATAGTAAGATCAATTACGTTTCTATTTGATTTTAATATTTTTTTCCCTCAGTGTAATAAGATATCTCTACGGTTTTTTGTTAAGAAGATATTCCTCTTGCTTCCAGAGGGCAAATCTTTTTAATAAAACCAAAAAGAAATCTTTTGGTTTTTATAAGGTTGTCTAATTAGATTTTTTAAAATAGAAATTAAAAAAGGTCCACGCCGACCTGTCCTCGAACCCGTGACCTTCTGAATGGCAGTTTACAGCTCTACCTATCCGGATACGGTGGTCATCTTGCCGATGGTGTTCTATTGATTGATATGAATTTAATATAAATTCAAGAAGTCATCACATGAAAGTAATAAGTGAATAAAATTTTTCAACAAATTCAAGAATACATCTTATGAAAGTAAGAAGAAAACTTTTCAATAACTTCAAGAATACATCACATACAATTAAGAAGTAATTTTCATGAAGCACTATTACATTGGTTTGTTAAACATTTCCAGTAAGCATTAGCAGCGAGAACGTAAACACAAAATTGAGATAAAAAAAAATAAAAAAAAATCAATATACATACACACATATATGTATATAAAATAAAAAATAATAATAATAAAAATAATGAAAAAGATAAAAAATAAAAAATAAGAAACTAGTTTCGTTCCACAGGATTTGAACCCACGTCCAAAAAGACGGCAGTCGTAGTCGCACCCGTTAGGCTACAGCATCTATTGAGAAAACATGGAAAAATACAACCTTCAATTCATTGTCTATTTTATTACAAATAAAATCAAGAAGAATTTACACATGAAATTAAGAAGAAATCTCTATGTAATTTTCTTCGTTTTTTTCGTCTATTTTACCCCTTAGCCCAGAAACGTTTCATAAAGACAATCCTCTTGTTTATATGTGTCATATTTTTCTCTGTGTATTTTCCAAAATTTTGAGAATTTTATTTATCCTAAAATCCATCCTAAAATGTAAAAATGTGAAACATCACAAACTGTCGAAAAATTCTTATGTTCATGTACTTGTGTGTAAAAAATAGAAAATTCTTAGAATTCTAAAAAATATTAACATTTTTGAAAAATTCCAAAATTGTTCCACTTTTCTGGACTTTTCAAAATTTTGTATTGATATAACAAAGTTTGAGAATTTTAAATTTTTTTAAAATTTTGAAAACATCAACGTCCAAAAATTTTTTTAATCTTCAAGAATTACGAAAATTTTTAAATTTTCAAAAACGACGAAATATGAAAATGTTTTCAACATTCGAAAACTTTTAATTTCGTTTGATCAATTTAGTATATTCGACACTTTTACGTAGTAAAAATTTGTTAGAATTCCTACAATTCTCAAAATTTTTGAAAAATAAAAAATTTCTAGAAATCTAGTATTCATCATTATATTGAATTATTGAGATTTNGTATATAAAATAAAAAATAATAATAATAAAAATAATGAAAAAGATAAAAAATAAAAAATAAGAAACTAGTTTCGTTCCACAGGATTTGAACCCACGTCCAAAAAGACGGCAGTCGTAGTCGCACCCGTTAGGCTACAGCATCTATTGAGAAAACATGGAAAAATACAACCTTCAATTCATTGTCTATTTTATTACAAATAAAATCAAGAAGAATTTACACATGAAATTAAGAAGAAATCTCTATGTAATTTTCTTCGTTTTTTTCGTCTATTTTACCCCTTAGCCCAGAAACGTTTCATAAAGACAATCCTCTTGTTTATATGTGTCATATTTTTCTCTGTGTATTTTCCAAAATTTTGAGAATTTTATTTATCCTAAAATCCATCCTAAAATGTAAAAATGTGAAACATCACAAACTGTCGAAAAATTCTTATGTTCATGTACTTGTGTGTAAAAAATAGAAAATTCTTAGAATTCTAAAAAATATTAACATTTTTGAAAAATTCCAAAATTGTTCCACTTTTCTGGACTTTTCAAAATTTTGTATTGATATAACAAAGTTTGAGAATTTTAAATTTTTTTAAAATTTTGAAAACATCAACGTCCAAAAATTTTTTTAATCTTCAAGAATTACGAAAATTTTTAAATTTTCAAAAACGACGAAATATGAAAATGTTTTCAACATTCGAAAACTTTTAATTTCGTTTGATCAATTTAGTATATTCGACACTTTTACGTAGTAAAAATTTGTTAGAATTCCTACAATTCTCAAAATTTTTGAAAAATAAAAAATTTCTAGAAATCTAGTATTCATCATTATATTGAATTATTGAGATTTACTAAAATTTCTCAAATTCACAACGTTTTGAAAGTTTAGAAAAATTTGGAATTCCACTCAAGTTATTAGGGGAAACTTCAAGAAATTAAAAAGTAACAAAATTCTAAAAATTTTAACCTGGGCGATTTTTAAATTTATGTACACGCAGAGCGCGGAGCACACGTGGGCTTCGAAAGCCCGTTGTGGTACCACTGGCCGAAGCCATTTGTTTCTTTCCCTTCCTTAGTAATTGAACCACCGAGTGTGTTTTATATAGCACAAAAAATCGATAACGCTCGCCGAGTTCAAATCGGCTAAACAATCTAGAAAGTACTTGTTGAAGAATTGGTTGCGCATGTTGGCCAGGGCGGGACAGTGGCAAAGATAGTGTTCGATGGTCTCCACCTCTTCCTCGTCTCTGCAACTGCGACAGAAATCGTTGGTGGGGAATCCTAGCCTTTTTCCGTGTGTGCCCATCAGGCAGTGTCCGGTGATTACCCTGACAACTAATCTGAGAGAGGAGCGGTCCAGCCATGTGAGAGCTATGGATCGCTTTACATCAATCTTTGGCCAAATTTGCCTGGTAGTACGGCAGGTGGTTTCGATTTTCGCCTTTAGTCTGTGTTTACAGGAGGTTAGAGGTATGCCCGCATTCCTAGCCTAGAATTGACTACAGACAATTCCGTCCCCCTCCTTTCCAGCTCGTCGGCTAGTCAGCTGCCAGGGATGTCCCTATGTCCAGGGACCCATACAACAGTCAAGAAGCATTTTGATGACAGCAGGTTGAGAGTCTTCCTGCATTCTATGGTTGCTTCGTTAGAATTGAGAGATTTGATATCAGCCGGGCTGTCAGAATAGATAGAAATAGGCCGTCCTGGTGGGGCGGAGGTTATAAGCCTCCGAGCCGCCTCCATTATGGCGTTTAATTCCGCTTGAAAAACGCTGCAATGGTCCGGTAAGCGAAAACTGAGATTTAGCGCGAGTTCGTCAGAGTAGATCCCGCTACCCACTCTATAGTTAAGCTTGGTCCCATCTGTATAAATGGCCGTATACCCTGGGTTCAGGTCTGTGGCCCTTTCCCACTCGTTGCCCTCTGGGATTCTTAAGGAGAATTTGTTATCCAAACAGAGTAGAGGAGTAGTATAATCTATCTGTCGTAGATTATCCGGTAGAGTTTCAAGTACTTTTGAGTGTCCGAATCTGAGGTCTCTCCACGGCTGGATGTATTTAGCCTGGCCGCACTACATCCGGCTCTAAATTTGACGTAGAGTCCACAGGTGAAAAATTTAAGATTATTTCCAGAGATTTGGTGGGTTTAGTGGGGAAATAGGCGGTATCCATTGGAAAAATATTTTGTGACATGGTTATCACGGCATTGGTGTTTTCCTGTGGAAACAGGGCCTTACTGAGCACCGAGTTACCGAGTACCAAGCCCTAATTTTTGTTATTGAACGTAGCTAAAATAAAAATAAATGCAGCGCTGTGATATTGTTCGTTTATTCACATTTTCGTCATGGACCATGAATCACAATACATGAAAGGTTCGTTCAGTGAACGACAATGAATTTTGGATGTACGTTGCCACAGGTGCACGATATGTTTTTTATGCATACAAATTTACAGATTTTTTTCGTTTTATTTGGAAAAGTATCAAAATTGTAAAAAAGTATCTCTCCAAAACTCATCGAAAAGTGTATCACTTTTGATCCACTTGGATCAAAACGATCACACTGGTCAACATTAACATCCAGATTGCGATGAATATTGAGTAAAGCTATCCCATTATGTGCTCGTTCTCTGCCCATGCCTGCACATTAGCCTGCGCCAGAGATGCTCAACAAACTATATGAATCGATTTCGTTTTGTTGATGCGCAAAAATAACTTATCAAAATAATTTCGTTTCGTTTCAGAGCTGAATTAACGAAACAAAACTCAATCGTTAACGTTGAAACGAAATGAGTCATCAACCGTTAACATCGAAACAAAATAAATCAACGAAAAGTTGTTGTTGTATGCCATTGCCAGCTCACTATTAGCACCTAGCACCTAAATGCATGCTACAGCTTCAGCATTAACGATTGAATTTCTTTTCGTTAAAAACCAAAATAGAATTATTTTGATAATTACCTAAACGATAAAAAACTGAATCGTTTCAATAGAAACGATTGCTTTTTTTGGTAAACGCTAAAATTAACGTTACGATGCATCCTTGGTCTGCGCTTTAGTTGTTTGTTAAGCTACAAAGCAAGACTCCCACTAGAAATGTTCCTTTAGTCATAAAAACGTCTCCTGCGATAAATTTTGAAAATCGGACGGGATGGTTTATTTTGTGAGAATCAAAAATTTTTTGTAATTTGTTTTCGAAGACTTATGCTGAGATATATTTAGTAAGGTGTTAAACATCGGGTTTTTGCAAAAAGTAAAATTTTATTGCGGATTCCGATAGAAAACCTATCCAAATATACTATTTGTATGGCAAGATTTTTCTTTAAGGCGAAAACCCCTAGAAATGGGCGTGGCAATTACATGACTACAGTTCGTTAAGCTCAATAAAAATTGTTGAATATTATTGTTATAAGGCCATAAATTAACAAAAACAAATAACTTAAGGACGAGAACACCTAAAAGTTAAACATTCTAAAAATATAATTATTAACAAAAAACCAACAAAACCAACAACCACATGATCAAGTGAGAATTGGAGCGGAATAGCTGCCCTTGATTGTGTTGGCTTAACAAATGAAAAAGTGGGAAAAAAGCAACGATAATTTACAAGCCGAACCTAGCACAGTGCGTAGGCAACTGGCTGAGTCAGTGGGATCGTCGGTTCGAATCCTACCTAAAGAAGTCTGATGAGAAAATTTGGTGATTTCCGAAATAGCAATCACTTCTACCATTTTTTCAAGTTATTGTTGCTTTTCCACAATAAGTTTTTCATTAAAAACGGCCTCAAGCTTAATAAGCTTAAAAGCTCCAATGTCACTACGCTTACAAAAAAAATTTCATCAACTTTCGTCAAATACTTTAAGAGAAAATGAGTTTTGAAAAAAAGATTGCTTAAAAATGTAATAGCTTATAAAAACTTTAAAAATTAAAATTAAAAAAAAAAATCTCAGAATCCCTTTCACATCTATAAACCCTGTCCCCAAAAAATTTCACGCAAAAATTCCAACTTGACTGAAATCCGAGGTGCAGTTGAGAAATTTTCACCCATTGAAAAAAAAATAAACAGAAGTGGTAAACAATCTCACTTTGAAATGGGGGTGCTATCGATATGACCGATACTGTACATACTTAAATATACCTATCACTGAGTACCCGAAATGTGTAGTTATGCAGTGATTTTTTTTAATTTACAAATTTTTTAATTTTTAATATTTTTCGTAAAGTTTTTGTTTACGCATGGCCCTTATTTCAGAAACCATTTAAATTTGTTGCAAATTTGATAGAACTCTAGAAACTGTCTTCAAATTTAAAACTTTTTAATCATAGTTTTTTTTATAAATATTTCGAGTATTCAGTTTTGAAGCCCATACAATTTTAGTTTAGTAAAGTGTAACCTTGCATCTGATACTAAAATTTAGTGAGCTATAGAACTGCAAACTTATAAACTCTGATTTAAAATATTGAAGTTTTTATACCCATTTCTAGAATTCTATTAAATTTCCAACACAGAAACGTGAATTTAAATGATTAAGTTATAATATAGGAAATTCTTAAAAAAAAAATGTATGAAAAATATTTAACATGAAAACCATTGTGAATATTCAAAATTATATATGAGGCAGTTCATGTCACCGCGGCCACCTCTATGCGCGACCTCTAAGGATTTGGATGAAAGTTGAAGAGACTGAAGGTCTAGGTGACATGAATATACGTGCAGCATATTTTGCCGATATGACGTAGGGTTGCCTATTTACACGGGACTTAAATTTTAAGAAAACGTCATACATACCTTTCTTTAAAGTGCTGTATCTTGGAAGCCCTTTAACGAAACTTAATGAAAAAAGTCTTCCGTCTTATTATGGGCTTTAATTATACATTAATGTGCAACGTATAAAAAACAAAAAAAAAATAAACAACTAAACAATTTATGAGATTGAAAATGAAAAGCGCATGTAACACATACTTGAATTGATATGAAAAGTAATATATGATATGTGGATATATGAATAACGATCGCTTAAAACCGATCTCAAAATTTTGTACTTGGGCTGTAGAAATTTAAATCTTGTATTGCATGCGCTCCACGTTTTTCGTTTTCAATCTCATAAATTGTTTCTAATGACTTTTGCTAAAATTTCAAAATCAAAAGTTATCAAAACAAATTATATGGGACTGAGAAATATTGTTTTCTACTTTTTAGTCCATTTATAAAAGCGTTGTATATTAAAAATAAGCAAATGGATGTATAGAATTGACAACAACAACCACGCTGTCGAGTTTAAATAGCGGCAAATCAGCTGCCCTTGATAGTAGTTGGTTGAATAAGGAAAATGAATTGGCAACAAGAGTTTACGGGATGTACATAGCTCAGTGGTTAACGCTTCTGACTTTGAACATCGATTACGCAGGTTCGATCCCTGCTGAAGTCTAGAAAAACGAAGTCTGATGAAGAGATGTGGTGATCTCCGAAATAGCTGCTATAACTTCTACCGCTTAGACTTTGTTGCTTTTTCAATTTTTCCTAATAAACAATCGTGGTACAAAGCTCGATAAAAATATAAAAAAAAAATGTATTTTATTTATTCATTGTTTCTTTGCTTAAACTTTTTTCCCATGTTGATTTTCGAATAACCTGCGGGCGACATATATTTTTATATGAAGTAGGTAAAATATACAAAAGAAATATCGTTCGGAAAATAAAACAAAACGGCTTACAATAATAAAAAACAGCTTTGTTAGTGGCTTATTATTCGAAGCGATATTCTGCCGAAATCCGAAATAAAATGTGCGTTTTGCTAATTTTAGTCCTGCAATTGCCATGCCCATTTCTAAGGGTTTGTCGCCTTAAAGAAAAATCTTGCTATACAAATATTATATCTGGATAGGTATTCTATCGGAATCCGCAATAAAATTTTAGTTTTTGTAAAAGCCCGATGTTTAACACCTTACCAAATATATCTTAGCATAAGCCTTCGACAAAAAATTACAAAAAATTGTTGATTCTCACAAAATAAACCATCTCGTCATAAAAAAAAAAAAAATATTTTAAAAATAGTTCCTGAAAAACGCCAATTTTTTCAACCACGTTTTTATAGAGAATACAAATACAAGCAAGGATTACGATGGCATAATTTTAAATCCCTAATTTACTGGTCTTCACTACGCAAATCAACTTCAAAAAGTTCAACTGTTAATAGCTAAGTTAGCTTTAGGACAATGTTTACCATCTTATGTATAGAAATGTTAAGCCCGTTTCTTAGCTTTAAAATTACGTTACCATCAGCAGAACCCGAAATATAACCATTTGAAGGACATGATTAGTCAGAATCACGAAAAAATGCAAACTTTTGCAGATCATATCTCCGAAGAAAAAAAAGAAGGAAAAATTCCTCGAACACGTGTTAGCTTATTTGATGTATGTAGCTTATTGGAGGGATGTTGCGAATGTAGAATTTTAGACATCCGCGAATGCGAATGCGGATGTTTAAAAGCTAACATTCGCGGATGCGAATGCGAATGTGGATGTCAAGTATTTAAAGAAAAAGTTAGGTGAGTACATTAGGTGATTTAGGTAAACAAAAAATCAGTAATCCTTACTAATATTATAAATCCGAAAGTGAGTTTGTTTGTTTGCTACGCTTTCACGCTTTAACTATTCAACCGATCATCATGAAATTTTGTACACTGCTGTTATTTAGCCCAACTTAAAATATAGGATACATTTAATCTCGATTAGGCAAGAGGGCGTGGCAGCTCCCATAGAAACGGAATTTTTCATACTGCATTTCTCAGGAAATATTTTTGGTAGATTACTGGAACTTGGTATGGAGATATATAAAATCATTCTCTACTCATGGATGAGGGCTGTCACCTTTAAAAAAATCTAATTCAACTTCAATTAAGGGAGTTATTTACTTGAAAATTATATTTAAAAAATGGATGTCAAGAGGCTTAAAAAAGCTGTAGTTTAATATATATTGAAATGGCTTGCGTATAATTGTTCTACAGAAATCCAATATACATAGACTTATTTCAGACAAAATAGCTTAAGAGTAAGTTTCACGAAAGCAATTGAAGTCAAATAAATTTTTTTTTTAGTTGATTTTATTACACTAAAAGGCGCGCGATGGGTTTGGCGGTTGATTTATCGGTGGTGATTTGAGATTTACCCCTGCAAAACTCAACCCTGGTGCCTCCGAATGAAGCTTTAAGGCATAACAATACTGGCAAAAATCACATACATTGGGCCAATCGTAACACATAAAAATTCGATATACTCAATCGTGCCACAGGTATATTTATTCTGACATTCACGGCACCTTTTCTAACTTGGCGATTATTCGTAATCACTCCAGCGCCACGTGGCAGTTCTTTTTTGCAATAGTATTGCCTTTACCGTTACTAATACATATTTTGAATATTGGCCAAAGTGGATCATCAATAAGAGTTTTAGTAATAACTTAACTCCAGTGCCAACTGGCTGTTGAATTTGTGAATCTACACTATCCCGAGAGTTACTCAAAAAACACAAAAAACTTTGTTCAAAATCCGTCACTCACAAACACACCTACAGATGAATTATATATACGTTTGTACGGCGCCACGCCCTCTTTTCAAATAGCCCATTTTTCTCCATGAGTATAAGATTGATTTCATATATCTCCACACCAAGTTCCAGTACTCTACCATGAACATTTCTAGAGATATTCGGTATCTATATATCGAACATTTTTTTAGCCTATAATAATCCTTGGGACGTCTGAATCAGGTGTCGGAAATTAAAAAAAAATCGGTTAGGCCGTTCTCGAGCTTTGCGAACACAAAAAAACGGCTTTCAAAATATATATTGGTATAGATTGGTATGAATCGAAGTGGTTTTGAATATGTGTCACAATATGAGTGTTAGACGAAAGAGGTTGCCACCTGTTTAAAAGGTTAAATTCAAACTATTCAATAATTTAAATGAATTATTACAATATCAATCAAAATGATTTTATAGGGGCTTAATTTCAAAACTACATGAAAAGGGTTTCCATCTGTTTAAAATCTCAATTGAATTGGAAAAGTATGAAAAGTGAGAAGCTTAAGAAAGTTTTAGATTGAAAATATTTTGAAGATGGTTAAACAAATTTTAAACCTCCTGTTTTTGAATTGAGTTTTCATGAAATAAATTTTATTCAATGTAGCACGCAAAAATTTCATAGACTCAGCGAAGCGGGTGAGGGCGATCTAGTTTTTAATAATGTTTTTTTTTTTATTTATTTATTTAGTACTTAAATTAAAAATTTGGAACGTAGTATTTAATGAAGAGTAATTTTGCTGCCTTTTCGGGTTACAGCCTGTTTCTTAAAGGGTCGTAAATCAAACCTGCGCCACTAAATAACTGCTCGCTCGAGGCCACGATACAGCGAAACAAGGGTGGCGCCTTCCGCGGACCGCTAGTCCTCTCTTTCTCGATTTGACAGCATCCACCCTTTCGCTGACGTCACATTATTATTTTTTCGCACTAGTGATGAATACTACACGTACCTAAACAGTAACCATGCATTTTTATGTGCATACATTTTTGGTAGTTGTTGGATTACATCTTCCTTTTGTACCATAACAATTTTTCTACTTGCATGAAACAATATTTTACTACGTTATAAATGTACCTTAAATAATGTGCTTGTACCGAATGTACGTTCAAATTTAAGAAGCTGAAGAGTAGGTACAATTCAACCTAGTTTTACATCACTATTTTGCACTTGTTCGCTTCTTCCTCTTCTTCTTCAAAATTATTCTTTGCACTCTCATTCTCAAAATAATGTGACGTCACACCCAGATGCTCTCAGCCCGATTGGCGCAATCTTGTATTCTATCATTCTTGGCTCGAGGCCATGATAAAAATATAGTAAGGTAGAACCGCTGAGAGTCACTTTTAAAATTCTTGACGTTTCCAAACAATTTAATTAAAATAAATTTACTCACAAACTCACACACACATTTTCATTTTCAATCTCAAGCAACAATTTCGAACAAGTTCAATTTTTTATTTTCACTTTTATATGATTTTAAAATGTTGGCAAACTTCAAAAAAAAATCACGGCCGACAAATTGAGAGAACGGTTCTACCTTGCTCTGTTTTTATCATGCTCGAGGCGACAAAATTTAAGAACTTGAAACTTGAAAAAATTGTAAATTCTTTTCGATTGAGAGGACTTTCAGTTATATTTCTTTTTTATTGCGGTGCAATAATACCTTCTTGAGGATTGCATCGGGGCTGCAAATGCCGAATATATGGCGGACTTTCATCTTCTCAATCTAGCATCATGGCAAGATCGTTGTTTAAGAACCAATTCTTTAGTTGTTTCAGAATTTGGGGAACCTGTTACGTCATCAGCGTTTTTTGATCTTAGTTTTTGTAAGTCATTTTTAATCCTGTCTTCTGTGACTAGTTTGAAAAATGTGTGCTTATAGCGATGTTCTAAATAGGTGGATATGGGAAATAAATTGTTATTTTCTAGGAATTAAAATTTCGGAGAAAATTCAATTTTGAAATCGTGGCTGCCAACCAAATTACATAGTTTTGTTATTTTGTTGAAAAGGCACCCCGCTTTTACAATTATTTGAATTATTGGAATCACGGACGATGAAGGTCTCAGATCTGCTTAGTTCCCGGATGACTTCTTGGAAAAGTTCACCTGTAATGAATAGCTTTTAATAATCTTTTTTTTTAGCTGAGCTCGAATTTTCCTAGTTGCAGGCAGTCACAATTAATTACTCACCGCTGTCGGTTACACAAGCCATCCATTCCATGAGCTCAATGTGCTTTGATATTTTGAGGCAAATTAACACAAATTTTCAACACATCGTTAATATAGTATGGGTAGGGCGTATTTCACATTATCGCTGAAATAGAAAAAAGCCACAACTAACTAAAATTTTTTATTGCATAAAACGATGTGGGGACTTATGATTCGATGAAATGCATCATAATCAATCAAAAAGAGAATTTTGGACTTTTAATTAGATACGGCTTTTTGTATTTCAGCGGCGATGTGAGTCACGCCCTTTCCATATCATACTTTTTTCCCTGAATTAATTCTTATTAGATTTGTGAACTTGGTTGTCAACTTATTCACATATCATTATACCTTTCATGAGCATGAAATGGTATTATAACTTTAGTCCGATGTTTGTAAGTACCAGAATAAGAAGAGATAGACCCATTAAAATGTATACTTAACGTCGAGCTGAGTCGATTTAGCCATGTCCGTCTGTCCGTCTGTCTGTCTGTCTGTCTGTCTGCCTGTCTGTCTGTCTGTCTGTCTGTCTGTATGTCCGTCTGTTTGTATGCAATCTAATCTCTCAGTTTTCGAGATATCCGGATGAAATTTTGTAGGTGGGTGTATTTTTATAATGTATTAATCATTTGTCGGAACCGGAAGAATCGGACCACTATAACATATAGCTCCCATACAACTGATTGTTCAGATATGAGATTTTTCGTTATAACTTCTCCATTTATGCAGGTAGGAACATAAAATTTTGCAATACTTCCACCCATTATCAACAGAAAACTTAGAGTGAAAATTACAAAGATCGGGTCACTATAACATATAGCTCCCATACAACTGATTGTTCAGGTATACGATTTTTCGTTATAACTCCTCCATTTAAGTAGCTAGGAACATGAAATTTGGCACTGTTCTTACTCATTATAAAAAGAATACTTTCAGTGAAAATGGCGAAGATCGGGTCGCTA
>NW_016157144.1:298365-333891 GCF_001687245.7 Rhagoletis zephyria | reverse complement strand
GGGTCACTATAACATATAGCTCCCATACAACTGATTGTTCAGATATAAGATTTTTCGTTATAACTCCTCCATTTAGGTAGCTAGGAACATGAAATTAGGCACTGTTGTCACTCATTATAAAAAGAATACTTTCAGTGAAAATAGCGAAGATCGGGTCGCTATAACCTGTAGCTCCCATACAACTGATTGTTCAGATATGAGATTTTTTGCGATAACTTCTCCATATATGCAGCTAGGAACATGAAAATTGGCGCCGTTTTCACTCATTCTAAACAGAATACTTATAGTGAAAATAACAAAGATCGGATCACTATAACATATATCTCCCATACAACTGATTGTTCAGTTATGAGAATTTTCGTTATAACTCCTCCATTTATGCAGTTGGGAACATGACATTTTGCAATATTTCCACCCATTATCAAAAACATACTTACAGTGAAAATGGCGAAGATCAGGTCGCTATAACATATAGCCTCCGTACAACTGATTGTTCAGATTCGAGATTCTTTGTTATAACTTCTCCACATATGCAGCTAGAAACTTGAAATTTCGCAATATTTACACTAATTACCAACAGAAAGTTTACAGTAAAATTAACAAAGATCGGGTCACTGTAACCTATTTATATACTCCATACAACTGATTGTTCAGATATGCCGTTTTACCGTAAAACTGCTTTATTTGGACTGCTAACACAGATAAATTTCGTAAGCTATTCTATAAATAATAATACAAAGTCTACTGTCTACTAAGTCTACTAAGAAAATCGTCAAAATCTACGCTGTATAAGCTTTATCTCTTGTACCTCCGATTGTTCAGATACCAGTTATTACGATATATCTCCTTTACGTAGGAGTCTAAACCCAATAAATTGTGTTACCGGTTTACATACCGATAACACAGCAGTGAAAATCGCTTGGATTGGTGCTATATAAGGTATATTTTCCATACCTGTGATTGTTTAAATATGGTTTTTCATATATGTATCTCCTCTATCTATGTATTCTGTAAATATAAAATTTGTTTAAAATGCAGTAATCTATTAAAGTAAAATTTTCAGATACTCATGAAAGGTATGAAGCCTTCGGCATAGACGAAGACAGCGCTGCTCTTACTTGTTTTATCTTTATTTCGATCCGTGCTAATTTTGACAATTAGCACAAAATTAAAATAAATGTTATTGTTTTCGAGCTGAAAGACTAATAAAAGGAAAAAGAAGAGAAAAAAATATTACACTTATCTAAGAAAAATTTGTAAAAATACTAGCGATGCATCCAGTTTTTTCAACAGACCTTTGACAAATAATATTCGATAGTTACATAATTCTTACCTAATTGAAGGTTATGTTTTAACGCACAAATATTCGATTCTCTTTATAGCTAGACATTGAACATTTCCGCTGGAAATACCTTTTGAAGGATCTTACTCTTTGACTTTAAATTATACAAGAAGGGGAAGGTAGGGGGACAATTTTAAAGTAGCATCTCCACAAGAAAAAATGTTGGCTACAAATTGTCATTTTGTTCACCAAATGTTAAAATTAATGCGGAAGCTCCGCAGTTACGAATGCGAATGCGAATATTCGCAACAACCCTGTATAGAACCCACCAAAAAAATTTGAAGCGAATCGGAGACATGACATAATTTTTTTTACGAAATNCAAGAAGGGGAAGGTAGGGGGACAATTTTAAAGTAGCATCTCCACAAGAAAAAATGTTGGCTACAAATTGTCATTTTGTTCACCAAATGTTAAAATTAATGCGGAAGCTCCGCAGTTACGAATGCGAATGCGAATATTCGCAACAACCCTGTATAGAACCCACCAAAAAAATTTGAAGCGAATCGGAGACATGACATAATTTTTTTTACGAAATTCGTCCGACTTAAAACAAAAAGGCTCATATCTGGCAAGCAAATGACAAATTGTAGCCAACATGTTTTGCCTTTGGAGATGCTGCGTTAAGACGGTTCCCCTACGTCCCCCTTCTTTGTAATTTAAAGTCAAAGAGTAAGATCCCTTAATAGGTATTTCCAGATAACCTTTAATTAGGTATGAATTATCTAACTATCGAATATTATTTGTCAAAGGTCTGTTGAAGAAACTGCGTGCATCGCTAGTTCTTTTTCTACTTTTTCTTAGATAAGAATAATTTTTTTTTCTCATAAAACTTATTATCATTAAGTTCCGTGTTTCCTTTTATTTATTAGCCTTTCAGCTCGAAAACAACAACTCACATCGTCGCTCAATTACAAAAATCCGTAACTAACTAAAAATCCAAAATTCACTTGTTGATTGATTATGATGCATTTCATCGAATCATAAGTCCCCATATCGTTTTATGCAATAACAAAATTTATTTAGTTGTGGCTTTTTTGCATTTCAGCGACAATGTTAAATACGCCCTTTCCATACTATATTAACGATATGTTGTAAATTTTCGTTCATTGGCCTCAAAATATCAAAGCACATTGAGTGCATGGAATTTAACAACAGAACGGATTTGATGGCTTTTGGTACCGACAGCGGTGAGTAATTAATTGTGACTGCCTGCAACTATGAAAAGCCGAGGTCATCTAATAAAAACACTAATAACAGGCTATTCATTACAGGTGAACCTTTCCAAGAAGTCACCCGGGTACTAACAGATCTGAAGCCTTCATCGTCCGTGATTCCAATAATTGAAATTATTATAAAAATCGGGGTGCCTTTTTAACAAAATAAGATTTGAAACTAATTCGGCTTGCAGCCACGAGTGACGAAAGCAGCCACAGTAGCATGCTGAAATGACTCGCTTATACATACACGAGATTTTGAAGTTTTTATCCAGATGTCCAATCGATATGTTTGAGATATCGCTGGGAAAGGTCATGCAGAGTGTGCCCTGAAAATATATTCAAGCTTCATAAACGATTAAAAAAAGGCTAAAGTGTTGCGAAACAAAAAACGTTTTTTTGCTTTTGCCGGTTTTAGGGGGTATGGGTACACCCAACATATTTAGTGCTGTTCTATAGGCCAATACCTTTCAAACGATATTTTATATATTGAGTTCCGGCTACTAGTTGGAAAGATATAGAGCTAAATTGGTTTTGGTTCGTGTCTCCACTACGAGATGCTTTGGTGTGTATGTGGCGTCTGTACGTACTTTCATTTAATTTTTTTCAATCTTTCAGGAATTAAAGTACAAAAAAAAACTAAGAAGATTTTGTTCCAGGATGTTTCGATTCATATGCCTTTGAGGGCGCGGCTGCTGCCTGAAATTCAAAAAGGCAATTTTTTAAACTACCACTGAGGCCGCACTACTCATTCCATACCATTGATGTGGATATCAGTAGAAGAGTCTTAAAGCAAGCTATCTTACGCTGCCTTTTGTGTTTATGAAATATAAATATGTCATAACGCTATCGCCTGAAAACTAAAAATCGGGCTGTTGAAGATATAGATTTCGGACATTTTCTCAAAAACTGGTCCGTCGATTTTATACCTCAAGTCTAGCCCAAAACCTTAGCTTTCATTTGGTGTATTGCTTATATCTGGGAAAACTCTTGTTATGGAGATAGGGCGATTCAAATTGAAAAAAAGTCGCCCCAAATAGCGACAAATGGTTATTCGCCTAATTTGGTTACTTCAAGTTATTAAAATAACATACTAGAGTCCAGCGCAATTGTATTTGCCGCATTTCATTCAATAAGTACTCCTTGCATTGTACTCTACTCCCAACACATTGTTACTTTTTTTCCCCATACATACACTACTAGGCGTTGAGAGAGTAAATACTTGACGTACTTGCTATTACTCCACCAAAGTATGTACTCTATTTTCTCTCATCATCAACTTTTTTTTCGTGCAACCCTGCGTTGAGTTGAACGCAAATGTTGAACGCAAAGTTGAACAATGCCAACACTACTTAAGCTATGATTTGTTATTCGTGATTCTTTTTAACACATACTTTGTATGTAGTCGAAATAGCGCAGTGTACAATGCATCCTTACATGTTTTAGGTACACATAGAAAAAATTAACACACAGGCAACCTTGAAATACCACAACCTAAACTAAGAATGTGCAGTGTAGTAGATTACTTTCCAAGCCTACGAGTCTTTTAAGGGTTTCAAACTTTGATTTACTTTGTTTTGTTGTAAGTTCTATAAACTACATATATGCTAATAAAAATTAAGAACATGGACAATTGCGAAAATGTGCGTGCGACTAAAAAGTAATTCCAATAAAAGTCCAATTCAAATTGAATCGCAGCTAATTAGATTTACAGGCCAATGCTAGTGTATAACTTGATGAACTGTAAATGTTGCAAATTGTATAAAGAAGTTTTGAGTTTTAATGCAATAACTAAGTTTTACGAATTATCAACCTACTGGAAGCGCCAGATTTTACGGCCAATTTTGCATGTTCTCAACAATTTACGTTTTATGCAAATTCGCTATGTCGTTTTGGCTGGTATTCACTGTACCTATGTACATACACATGTAGTTTGTATGTAAGTATGGCTGTCTAGTTAAAATTATATTTTCACTGTTTTATAGTCTTTACACATAACCCAATTTGATCTGACAACTCCTATTTACTTACTTTTTTAATTTAGTTCATATTTTATTTTTAGGTGCAAACATTTACTTAAAGGTTTCCAAAATACTTGAAGAGTTCAACCTCAGTATAGGCGATAAAACAATTATTGTGACAGACAGGGGCACGAATATGGTTGCAGCTTTCCGTTCATACAACCACCTATTTTGTGTGAATCACTTGCTTCATAATGTCATTAAAAAATCGATTGAGGAATCTGAAGCTATGGAGAAACTGGCAAATTCATGTACAAAACTTGTGAAGTATTTTAAAAAATCCGGCCACAACTCAAGTCTGAAAAACACTTTAAAAAGCTTTTCTCCCACGCGATTCAATACAATTTATTATTTGATGGTCTCAATTCAGAAAAGTTGGTCCGAAATAAATAACATATTGCAACAAGAAAATAATATTCACAAACTCCATAATATTCAACTTCATAATCTTAACGACATTATTGCGGTTTTGGAACCGTTCGAACAATCATCTAAGAAATTAGAAGGCGAGAATTACCCGACCATATATCTCGTTTATGTATTGGTTCACAGATTAAAGAAAGTTTGTACTGCGGCAGATACCGATTCGGAGTTGGTTAAAGAGTTCAAGTCGAAATTATATGCGTGCATACAGTGCACAGTGATTGAAAATCTTAAAAATATTCATAGACTAGCCCTTTTTTTATTCGTTCCTGCAAACAAACTTCTTTTATTTTCTGATCTTGAAAAAACTTCTACCATACATGAATGTAAACGACTCATGGCAGAACTTCCTTTGGATACCTTAAATAACGAAGAGAACTCTCTACCGTCCTGTTCTTCAGAAAATAATATATTATTTACGGATTTTGTCCAACCTCGCCAAACTCTCAACTTCGAGAACCAAATCGACAGAGAAATACATCGCTACGAAAACATTCACGTCGAATTTTATGATGATTTTGATATTTTGAAATGGTGGGACGTTCACAGAAATGATTTTCCTGTATTATACAAACTAAGTTGCCGAGTTTTGGCAACACCAGCATCTTCTGCTCCTTCTGAAAGGATTTTTTATGTGGCCCGAAATATAATAACAGAAAAACGGTGCAGGCTTAGCGGCAATGAAAGCGCAATAAACCAAATCATGTTCTTGCATTCAAATATAGATATATAATATCTTAATTAATTTAAGTGATTTCGTTTTAACTTTACTTGTGATCTTAACTTTTAAAAATTGAAATTTTGTTTAAGTTCTACAAATGTGTCTTTTTTCATATGTTTCTTATAAATAGAGTAATACACATCAATACGAATTTTTTAATAACTGGTATACTTATGTAATTAAATTTTATATTATAGACATGGGTTCAATAGTTAAGAAGTTGTGTCTTGAATTTTAGGTCAGAGCAAGTTCTCACTTACTATCTTGCTAAATATTGCACTCACGTAGAAAAAACCACGTTCATCTCAATTACATATACATATACCAGAGGGTCGATTCCCGTTCTGCGTTATCGTGAAGTGAAGTGAAAAGTATAAAATTAGCACCGAAATAAATGTGGAGTAAAAGTGTTATTTTTATCACTTCGCAATAACGCAGAACGAGAATTGACCCTCAGGGCTGCACAACTACATATCGTCCCTGAAAAGCAAAAAGTTGTAACTAATAAAAAATTCAAAATTCAGTTTTTGATTGATATGATGGATTTCATAGAATTACAACTCCCATGACTTTTTTTTAATATCTCTCTTGGATATATGTATGTACATATGTATGTACAATATATACTAATGTACTTGTTATCCATGTGAACGCTTCACAACTTTCCGCAAGCCGGAATTTCCCCACAACTTGGTTTTTCTGCAGTGAAGCTACAGAGAAAGCAACGAGAAAAAAATATATGCCGACACTTACCATTTTTAATCTATGTACATACATATGTAATTTGTACATATGTATATATGTATGTAGGTATGCATATCAGCTTTTTAGTTGAAAGTACGTTTTGCTCGTCGCTCTCTTCATCGCTCCACTACATTCCAGTCCTTAGTTTTATTCAGATACCACAAATGTATGTTTTCTTCGAAAATACTTAAGTACTACCAGTAGAGTACTCTACTGTCAAATACCTTTTACTCGCAGTAGTTGCGGAAGGCAAAGTAAATACTCTACGCGTGTTGCTATTGATCGGTAGTTTACGTACGCTTGCTGAAACTGGTTTATGCTTACTCACAATTGACCCGAACGATGAAAGTAGGGGATGGAAAGTATTTGCGCGGCGATCGGATGTCTTGTTGGGCCGTTTAAATGGAATTGCGCAGGAGTCTATAACATACCTAATTCTCCGCAAAAAATTGTACAATCCCCGATTGCCACCTAAATCGAAATTCCTTGCAATTCGGGGGAATTTCCAGCAAGTTTGTTTCCCTGCACGCGATACATAAATTGTAGGTTGTGTATGTCGCTTTCTGACTTTTATAGAAATCTTTTTATTTTTGCTGTTTTCTTTGTTTTCATATACATAAGTATATATTTATACCCGAGCGCACTTGTGCACAAGGGTATTATAACTTTGTTCACATAACGGTTGTTTGTAACAGGCAAAACGAATCGAGATAGATATAGACAAATGTATACATAAATGATCAGAATGAAAAGAGAAATCGATTAAGCGGTGTCTGTCCGTCCGTCCGTCCGTCCGTCTGTGCACACGATAACTCGAGTAAAAATTGAGATATCTTAACGAAACTTGGTACGTGGACTTCTTTTGGGCATGGGACGGATGGTATTGAAAATGGGCGAAATCGGACAATAACCACGCCTACCTCCCATATAACGGTAATTTTCAGAAATACGAAAAGTGCGATATTTTAGTAACTACTGAAGATAATTCACTCAAAATTGATATTTACAATGAGTTTTAGACGAAAAATAAGAATATTAAAAAATTTTGGCAAATGGGCGTAGCCACGCCTACTTATGGTTACATGTGTATATCTTGGTAACCGCTGCACCAATTTCTTCCAAACTTGGCACAGTTGTTGGTCCTGCTACAACATACCAAATGGCCGAAAATTTTTAAAATCGGACAATAACCACGCCCACATCCCATATAACGGTAATTTAGAAAAATACGAAATCCTCGATAAATCAGTAAATATTAAAGCTAATTTATTCAAAATTGATGGTTGCAACAATTTTTTACCAAGAAATACGCTTATGATACAATTTTGGAAAATGGGCGTGGCACCGCCCACTTATGATCACATATATGTATCTCGCTAACCGTTCTAGCAATTTGAACCAAACTCGGTATGGTTATTGTGCTTGCCACATAAAAGCAAAGCGTTGAAAATTATTGAAATCGGACTAAAATTACGACCGCTTTTCATATAACGGTATATTTCAGAAATGCTTGAAACTGCAATATTTCGAAATTTAAGGACGCTAATTTACTTAAAATTTATACACCCCGGCTTATCGTGTAGCGGTAGCTTTCGGAAAGGTGGAAAACATATATTTAATAATTGCGCCGGGTATTTAATGTTCGGCTCCGCCCGAACTTAGACTTTCTTACTTGTTTTCATATACATATGATAGTATATATCACAGCGAACGGCAGTGCGCGCGAGTGACGAAAGCAGCCGCAGTAGCATACTGAATGAAGCTTCATAAGCGATTAACCGAATTCTTAAAAATTAGGCTAAAGAGTTGCGAAACAAAAAACGTTTTTTTGCTTTTGCCGATTTAAGGGGGCATGCGGTCACACCCAACATATTTAGTGTTATTCTATAGGCCAATACCTTTCAAACGATACCTTACATATTAAGTTCCGGCCACTAGTTGGAAAGATATAGGTATATGTGTTTTAGTTCGTGTCTCTACTACGAGATGCTTTGGTATGTAGTGGCGTCTGTACGTACCATCATTTAATTTTCTTCAAACTTTCAGGAATTAAAGTACAAAAAAACTAAGAAGGTTTTGTCCCAGGATATTTTGATTCGTACGCTTTTGTGGGCGTGGCTGCTGCCTGAAATTCGAAAAAATGCAATTTTTTAAACTACAACTGAAGCCGCACTACTCAGTCCATGTCATTCATGTGGATATCACTAGAAAGGTCTTCAAACAAGCTATCTAACGCTATCTTTTGTGTTTATGAAATATAAATATGTCATAACGTTATCGCCTGAAAACTAAAAAGCGGGCTGCTGAAAATATAGATTTCGAGAATTTTCTCAAAAACTGGTCAGGCGATTTTATACTTAGTTTCCACAAATCTAGCCCGAAACCTTAGCTTTCATCTGGTATATAGCTTATATCTGGGAAAACTCTTGTTGTGGAGATATTACGATTAAAATTGAAAAAATGTCGCTCCAAAAACGGTCAAATGGTTAAAAATTAACATACTTGTCTAATTTGGTTACTTTAAGATATAAAAATAACATACCCAGTTCCCCGAAGAAAATTCCCATTCCCCGATTACCACTTAACCCGAAATTCCCTGCAAATCGGGGAATTTCCCGCGAGTTGACCAGTTGAAGGATGCAGCTGTGCTAATCACTTCGTACATGTCTTGGAAACCACAATTTGTGTGCATTTAAGAGTTTATTTTTTCATTTCATTTTCAACGTTTTAATTGTAGTTATGTACACAGTATTTAACTATGGTACATGTGTTTATCACCCGCACTTAACCTACCTGGGAAGACGCTACAGTTGTACATAAATATATATGTATGAATGCATTTAGTTCCCCCAATGTGCCGCTACTACTTACATACATATGTAAATTGCCACACGGTCAAAATTTTGGGTTTAANAAGAGTTTATTTTTTCATTTCATTTTCACCGTTTTAATTGTAGTTATGTACACAGTATTTAACTATGGTACATGTGTTTATCACCCGCACTTAACCTACCTGGGAAGACGCTACAGTTGTACATAAATATATATGTATGAATGCATTTAGTTCCCCCAATGTGCCGCTACTACTTACATACATATGTAAATTGCCACACGGTCAAAATTTTGGGTTTAATTTTTAAACTGCGCTGGGACTACTGCCTTTTTTAATTTTTACTTACTTACTTACTTTTTAAACCAGTCAATAGTTTTAAGCAATTTTTAATATGTTCTGGTTTAAATTTTAGTCGAAAAAGTTCGTGGTTTAAAACTCAAACCAAAATGTTTTAATTCTAGTTTCTAGGTTTCATATATAGAAAATTTGGTTTAAAATCTAAACCGAAATAGAAAATGTTTGCACACAGCGAAATGTGGTGTTGATTCAAGCTCAAACTTGGTTGCTACCAAGGCTGTCCGGGTTCAATCCCCATCAGACGGAGCATGAAATTTAAGATCTTTTTATATATTCTAAATTATGAAAATGTTTGGGTTAAAAATTTAAACCGAACTGTTTAAATTCTAAACCCAACATAGGTGCTCTCTTTTTTTAATCTTGGAAGGTTTGTATTTGAAACTGAATTTAGTTTGGTCATATATGTATGTAGTCCAAAAACTTTAAAATTAAAACCGAAACTTTTAACCGTGCACTGAGCAAAACTACTTGAGAAAAAAGCATTAGTTTAATAGCACGAGTGCAACATCGTACACGTGATAGAAGTAAAACTTCTTAAAAAAAGCCCATGTGTGCGCCACACACCCGGTAGAAATCTTAACAAAAATATACTACGAGACAATCACACGAATACAGTTGTTTATTGTATCCAAAGTTGGTACCAAGTTGATAAGTTTTTATCATTTCTCATAATTTGCTTTTAATTTTTTCGAATACAGAGGATATGATCATTCCTTTTTGCTTTATTCCGTATACGAAAAATTATATGTTTCAATGGACACATCGCTTTGAATACATAATTTAGATTTAGATAATATTTTTAGCAATTTAGTTGAGAAAAATAAAACATTTAGATTATTGTTTGTATTTTGGTCGATTTTAAATTTCCTACCCCAAAATAATTGATATCAAATAAAACACCTCTTTGAGGTAAAATTTTCGAGTGACGAAAGCTGAACTAGAAACACAAAATTTATGATATCAATTTCGTGACGAAAATTATACGCATTTTTTAACTGCCTTTGAAACGTACGGAAAATCTTTTTTTTTGTATTTATTCGGAACGTTGCAAAACTGCGTCTACTGCTAGAAACACAAAATAAAAAACAGAACTTTTGCAACGATTCGTATGAATAAAAAAAAAGATTTTCCGTACGTTTCAAAGGCAGTTAAAAAATGCGTATAATTTTCGTCAGGAAATTGATATCATAAATTTTGTGTTTCTAGTTCAGCTTTCGTCACTCGAAAATTTTACCTCAAAAAGGTGTTTTATTTGATTGTGATTACACACAAGTTGAAGAATGCTGTGCTATCACTTCGCACATATCTTGGAAACCCCAAATTGTAACATTTTTCCCTATTTTAATTGTAAGTATGTCCACAGTATGCAACTATACGCGTATTTAGCCTACCTGGGAAGACGCATACATTCTTACCTTCATTTGTACATACATATGCATGAATGCATTTAGTTCACTTTATGTGCGCTACTAATTACAGTATAAATTGCCACTCAGCAAAAATGCATGAGTAAAAAAGGCGAGTGCAGCTCCGTACTCGTGATAGAAGTGAAACTTCTTAAAAAAACACATGTATGCAGCGCAGACAATTAGACGAACACAGTTGCTTATTGTATATAATGTTGGTACCAAGTTGCTACGTTTTTATCATTATTCACATTTAATCTGTTTTTTAATTTTTAATTTTATTTATTTTTTGATACTAAGGATATGATCATTTTTTTTCGCTTTATTCTGTATTCGAAAACTTATCACCCCTATTCTGCAACTCTTTCGTATTCGGATTTTGCTACGAATCGTAGAAATAATATGCTGCAATCCGAATCGTATTTTCGAACTTTCGAAATTTGTAACAATGGCATGCCTAAAAACGAACGAGTAAGCTTTTTTGCGTAATTATGTACGAAAAAAATTCTGTGTCGGGGGCGAGGTAAAAGATGTAAATAGATGTGTGTTTGCAGGAAATATTATTGGTGTTCATTTAAACAGATAAATTTGCCTTTCGCATATACGTATATTTTTATCCAGTGCTTTATATAAACGAGCAAAAAATAATCTTTGCTGCCCCTTATCGAGAAACTTGGGTCCGGTTTAGTTATTTGTACAATGATTTTCGGTTATTGTGTCCAAACGTATAACCCGAATCGAAAAACTTTAACATACATGTGTAATCGAGGGATTAATCTTTTATTTAAAATAAATGTTTCAAATTTCCGACCACTAGCTTATTAATAAATTCTGTTTGCACTATGCACTTTTTTGCAAATTTCGATGTGGGTTCTGCGCAAAAATACTCTGGATGGCGTAGCCGGAGTGAAATGCACAATAAATGTTGTATACCTTTGACATCCGGAACACCGTCTTCTCCGGCAACACAGAAAGGAGAATCCTACTTAGTAAGGGTTATAATACCTAAGCGCGGCCGTAGGCAGAAGCAAGCGCAACAGGTAGTGGACCTAAAAAAGTGCATGTTTTTAATGGCTCGGAAGAAGCTGTTATTGCATTAACTGGATTGAGAACTAGTTCTTCAGGCATAGGAGGAGTTCTGGCTTGAGGTTCAGCAATTCAACCAGAATCTGACATAGATGCGCCTATGGTTACTATGCCCGACAGCTCCGCACATCTTTGTGAAATCATTCCCATAGCGCGCTCTTACTCCGCTGCTGTAAATGCAAATGCAATAGAATCCATCGTTTCCTTCAAAATATGTAAAATCACACAATTTTACTATAAATAAGCACTTCATGAGTGTTTTTTAATTCCTTTCCACTTTGTTTTCCTTCATTCAGCTGTCTTCGAAAAACAACTGATAGCTGGCTACGAAATACGAATTACGAAAATTCGGGTTCTAGAATAAGGGGGTATATGTTTCAATGGAATTGAATTCAATGTTAAATATTTGAATAAAGGTATCCACACACCTACGCGATTCTGTCGCAACGAATCCGCACCGTTTTTGGTGCTACAGACGTTACTGCTTCGAAAACGCAAGTACGCACACATCTGTGCGATTTTATCGTAGTAAAAACTGTCAATTTATAGACAAACAAAAAATATTTTTCAACAAAAATAAAATTCTTATCTTTCCTACATCAATTATGTTTTGTTTTCTTACGTTTAATTTGGTTTTAATATTGCAAAATTCTTCGATTGACCTTTTTCGTTCTCAAAACGCGGCAGTCTGCGATTTCGGCACGACGAAAAGAAGAACTGTGAATGTTCGAATAAATCGCTGCAGCAAAATCGTATAAGTGTGGGGTTCCTCATTTAAAACTATGGTCGGCATTGTTGTAAATTTTGTCGGAACAGATTCGCACCGACAGAATCGCATAGGTATGTGGATACCTAAAATCATTTAGATCTAGATAGCGATTTTAGCATTTTATTTAAGAAAAGTAAAACATTTCAATATTTGTTTGGATCGTCGTTGATTTTAAATTTGCTATCCCAAAATAATTGATGTAAGCTGAACTAGAAACACAAAACTTATGATATCAATTTCGTGACGAATTATACGAATTAAAAAAAACATATGTGTGCGCCCGATACCCGGAAGAAATCTTAATAAAATTAAACTACGAGACAATCTGACGAAAACGGGTGTTCATTGTATCCAATGTTGGTACCAAGTTGACAAGTTTTTATAATTTTCCATTTTTTTTAAATTTTTTTTCCGGATAAATACAAAGGATATGATCATTCTTTTTCGCTTTATTCCGCATTCGAAAAATTATATGTTTAAAGGGACACATCGTAGAATTAGATAACATTTTTGGCAATTTATTTGTGAAAAATAAAAGATTTATATTATTATTTGTATTTTCGTCGATTTAAAATTTGCTACCCCAAAATAATTGATATCAAATAAAACACCTCTTTGAGGTAAAATTTTCGAGTGGCGAAAGCTGAACTAGAAACACAAAATTTATGATATCAATTTCGTGGAGAAAATTATATGAATTTTTTAACTGCCTTGGAAGCGTACGGAAAATTTTTTTTAATTATTCGGAACGTTGCAAAATTCTGTCTACTGCTAGAAACACAAAATAAAAAACAGAACAGAACAAAAAAAAGATTTTCCGTACGTTTCCAAGGCAGTTAAAAAATGCGTATAATTTTCGTCACGAAATTGATATCATAAATTTTGTGTTTCTAGTTCAGCTTTCGTCACTCGAAAATTTTACCTCAAAGAGGAGCTTTTTTTTATTTAATTTATACCGCTATTGGATAATATTTTGCTCGATCTCCGAGAAAGATTGCCGAAAGAGACATTAAACATTTTTGGTTTGAACTTATTACTCCCATCTAAAATTGGGGAATAAAATACGCCTGACGAAAAAAATAATGCTATTGAACGCGTGAAATCGCCTGGAAAACGATACGAACTTTTCTTAGAAAAAGATGGTATCAATTTGGAAGGAGAGTATAAAGAAAGATTCGCAAAAGGAAAGCGCAAAATTGAATTTGCAATTTTAATTATTACAATAAAAATTCTGAATAAGTTGTTAAGTTACTTAATTACATTCTTCATTTCACCAACATTGTAAGCAAGAAATAAGTATTTATATGTACATATAGCATTAATAAACCCAAGGTATAACTTTACATCTTGTGTTTTTTTTTTTTTAAATAGTACATACAATTGTTTTATTAGACCTTGCACCAAATTCAAAAAATGAAAAGTAATATGATATCACAAAACACTTTACTTCACACTTCATAAAAAATACTCTAACCTATATTTGCATGAAAAATTAGGGTTAGATGCAGGGTTGCCATTGACGAAAAAAATATTTACCATCCACTTGAAAAAAATCTACCAAATCTGGGAAATATGTACCAATCACTTTTTTATAATTATTATAATAAAACCTATAGATTTGCTAATTTTTTAATTATTCTAATTAAAACTATAGTTTTTTTTTAGTTATTTCAATAAGAACTTTTTATTTAACTACTTATACGGTATTTGAGTCATATTATTGGCATATTCTCAGTTTCCTTCAACCGAAAGCGGAAGTGATGAAACTAAAGGGAACAATGAAACTTCATTATTTGAAAAACTTCAACTCGAGTTATTATAGACAAATACAGTGACTCAAAAAAGAGATTTGTTTAAAATTCGCAATATATTTCGAGTAAAGTTTTTTTATTGCTATAACTAAATCCCTAAAAATCGGGGATTCAAACTATATACAATAATAATAAAATAGATTGGCGCTTACACATATGTTAGTGTTTGGCCGAACTTCTCCTCCGACTTGCGGAGGGACCTATAGTTTTACGCCGACTCCGAACGGCGATGGTATTTTTATGAGAAGCTGCTTTTCATGGCAGAAATACACTCGGAGGTTTNCATATTATTGGCATATTCTCAGTTTCCTTCAACCGAAAGCGGAAGTGATGAAACTAAAGGCAACAATGAAACTTCATTATTTGAAAAACTTCAACTCGAGTTATTATAGATAAATACAGTGACTAAAAAAAAAGATTTGTTTAAAATTCGCAATATTTTTCGAGTAAAGATATTTTATTGCTTTAACTAAATCCCTAAAAATCAGGGATTCAAACTATATACAATAATAATAAAATAGATTGGCGCTTACACATATGTTAGTGTTTGGCCGAGCTTCTCCTCCGACTTGCGGAGGGGCCTATAGTTTTACGCCGACTCCGAACGGCGATGGTATTTTTATGAGAAGCTGCTTTTCATGGCAGAAATACACTCGGAGGTTTTCCATTGCCTGCCGAGGAACGACCGCTGTTAAGAAAAATCCTTTTTTCTATATTTTTTGCGATGTTGCTTTGGCTAGGGCTTGAACCCAGGAGCTGATGAGTGAAATCGCGCACTGCTTACCACTACACCACAGCGGCAAACTATATACAACATACAGAAAAGTTCCTAAAATTTTCGTCTAAATTCCGAATTTTTTACTCTGAATTTTTAGAACAATTAAAGGTATGGAGTTTTAAAGCAAATACTATTTGAGTATGGCCAAAAATGTGCTGCTTAAAATTCCCGTTGATTTTTTTTCCATTGATAAAAAATGGCGTTGATTTAATTTTTTTTGCGAACAATCATAGTACGTAATTACATACCTGTCAATTTTTTCCTTATATTTAAATAATCATTTAAAATATTTAGGCAATCAAAAGCTCCTCGGGATTACAGTAAAATTAGTTTTGAATGGAGCGCGATATGTTCGCCTAATATCGATATACATTTATACGTATGTAATTGTATAAAAAGTATGCAAATAAATGTATAATATATTTAAAGATAACTACGAAAAATAAATCGGGAACGGAAAGTTCGTCAAAAATCTACCAAAATGAGAAAAAATTTACCTGTTTACGCACCCATTTTTTTCTACCAATTTTGGTAACAATTTACCAAAGTGGCAACCCTGGTTAGATGCCTGTAATTTAACGTTATTTCAGAAGTTGATCCCACAATATTTAAAGAGCTTTATGAAGTAAGATTTTCAAAAAAAATTTCGATCTATGAAGCATTGTTTATTTTGTTTGAGGTGGGTGTTAGTTAATATCTTTTCGAAGGTAATTAGAAAATATGTAAAGTACCGACTTTCTCTTTGAAATTTAATTTATAATCTTATAACTGGAGTCTACTATCGCACCCTTTCTTCAAACGTTAATTCAATGTTCAAAAACAGTATATTTATCTAATTTGAAAAAAATCTCCCTACTATACAAATATTTACTGCAGTATCCTACTAATCCTACTATCCTATCCTACTAATCCTATTCTACTAATATTATAAATGTAAAGATTTGTATGTTTGGATGTTTGGGAAACCATCACACGGAAACGACTGAGCGGATTTGCATGGAATTTTGTACACAAACGCTGCTCGCTGCTATACCCGGCGTGTCGCATCAGGTTTTATATCGCGATCACACAATCCTTATACTTCTCCCGTGGGTGCTGCCTTCTGTGCCGTATGTCGTCCTCGAGGCGTTCGAAATACCGGGCCGGCAGAAAGAAACGTAAGAAGTAGCGCTTGAGTAACTCCTTTCAGTATTTGGCTTTTAGTAACTTTAACGAAAGCTTAACTTATTTTATTTTATTATATTTTAGTGCAGTTTTAAAAAAAATTTCTTCCCAAAAAATCTTTAGTTACACTTGTGAGGACCAAATATCCCTGAAGAATTTGGCCCACACAAATACCAGCCAGGAAAGGAGAGCTGCAAAACTATCCATGGCACTATCGAAAGTATCGATAGTTTCAATTTGTCACCACTATCGATTAATGGTGGTTACTATCGCGATACAATCGGCCATCTTTTCTCATCGCTTTTTTTAATCCATTATTGGATGCGAGTTATAATTCCTACTTAAAGAATTCATAATTATTTGTGCAATCGTGCATGTATGTAAGTTTATACAAACTAAAAATGTAAGACAATTTTTTTATATGTAGCAAATAGGCAACACCTTAATAATAATAATCCCAACGGTTTTTACCCTCCATTCCCGCCCATCCGCACGAGGGGCGCAGTCCGCATGACGTACGGAACCAATATTTTAAATTTTTGCGCCGAGTCACGATAGGCAGGAGTTTGTTAAGTGCCGAGATCTACAGTTTTAAAAAAATGTTCTAGCTAAAAAATCTTTTGTTACACTATTTTATTTTGTTCCTTTGTTTGTATGTACATGTCAAACAAAAACTTGTTTTAAAAAAATATTTTTTTACATTATTTTATTTAAATATATACTGGCTATGTAAGTAGAAAAATTTTTGCGTAAAATGGTCTTGCTAGGTGGCGCCAAGGTCGAGATATTTTGAAAAACCGTATTTATGGTCCGATTTGGTTCGAATTAGGCGTATGTAGTAGAAACATAATAAATCATAAAATTACCCTGTATTGGCACTGAAGTCAAAACATAAAGTATATTCGACGTAAAATGCATGTTTTATTTGCATTAAAAATTCATTTAAAAGAAATTTAGGTCACCTGACGCCAAGTCACGTAACGTTTCACACTTGGGGTTGTAAAAGAAAATTGAAACAAGTAGCATTAGTTCAAAAAACTCCAAAAACACCTAAAACTACTCCAAATCCTATTAAAGCAAGTTTCATGGAAAGAGCAGAGTTTTGCGATTTTTTAGGAAAAGAAAAAAATCAACTTCCAGGTTTTGTCACGTAACGACACTCTCTTTAATTGCTTATATTTAAGGACCATGCGGTTCGATTGTTTTCGTTTTCGACTAAATATAGAGCTAATTATGTGAAACACAAGGGTCTAAAAAAAGTAAAAGAAAACAAATGTTTTTCCTTGTTTGTATCTCATTGAAACATATGTGACTTATGAAAATACCCATATGTTAGAGTTTTGTAAAAATATTATCAACATTAAATAAACAAAAAAAAAGCCAAAAACTGGTCAAAATTTCACTTAACTCAGCTGACGACAAGTGTACCTGTAAAGAAAAAGGATAAAAGAAGACTGTCATTACTTTTCATGTTTTTAATACATTTTATTTTTTATTTTATTTATTTATTTAATTCATCAATTAGAGTACAACTCAAATAGATTACTAAAAATATAAAAAGTAATAGTGAACAATAAAAATGTGTAAACATAGACCTACCATAAAATATATAGACTAATTAAAATTTAAAAAATGCATCCTGAGATTTAGTTTAGATTTAAAACACTCACAAGAATTTGAGAATACATCTAAATTTTTACAAACATGGTTAGTCTGCCTTAGACAACGTGTAAGCGGCTCATTAACCATGAAGTTGGTCTTGCAATAAGGTAAATAGAACATGTCGCTGAATCTGAGATCCCGAACAGGACAATTGAAATGAATAAGCTCAAGCAAGAGGTTGCAATTGATGTGACTCGTGACTATGTCCCTAATAAACATTATCGAGGAAATTTGTCTACGCATTTGTAATGTCGGCAATGCCAGCATAAGGCACCTACTCTTATAATTAGGCGTACTACAATTCCAATTCAGAGAGTGAATGGCATATCTAGTAAAGCGTTTCTGGACCTTCTCAATCCTTAAGGATGAACCCGAATATAAAGGAGCCCAAACGATGCTGCAATACTCAAGATTGGATCTTACAAATGCAAAATACAAGCTCTTGAGAGTGAAAAGGTCCCGGAATTCATTTGAATTTCTCATTAAGAAGCCGAGCATAGACCTGGACTTGGTTATCATCAAATCTATATGTTTAGAAAAGGACATTTTCGAAGAAAAGATGACCCCCAGATCTTTCCTTTCATAAATTTTAGTGAGAGTGGCAGAGCCCAACCTATAATGATAGTAAATTGTCACTTTACGTCTACTGAAGGACATATACTGGCATTTACCAACGTTGAGAGGTAAGCAGTTAGCATCACACCATACTTGCAATCTGAGTAAGTCATCTTGAAGTTTAATGCAGTCGGACGTGTTTTCAATGCGACTGTATATCTTCAAGTCATCTGCGTACATTAGACAACGAGATGTTAAGAAAACGTCGGGAATATCATTGACAAAGATCAAGAAAAGTAACGGTCTCAGGTGGCTGCCTTGTGGTACACCAGAAGTGGCTTTAATCACATCTGATTTAGTGTTATTTATACGGACGAATTGGGTCCTATCAGCAAGATAAGATGCAAGCCACTTAAGCGTGCTAGCATGAAGTCCAATTGATTCCAGCTTTCCTAGTAGTGTTTTATGACTCACCTTATCAAAGGCTTTCAAGAAGTCGGTGAAAATGACATCGCATTGTTGACCTATCTCGAATTGTTTTAAAATAAAATTTGAAAATAAGGCCAAGTTTGAAGAAGTGGTTCTACCCTTAATGAATCCGTGCTGGTAAGGCGATATGAGCCCAGAAATCTGGAAAACAATCCTATCATGGACAAGTTTTTCGAAAAGTTTTGGTATACTTGAAATTTTACAGATTGGACGATAATTTTGTATGTCCGACTTGCTCCCAGACTTATGAATAGGTTTAATGAAGGACTTTTTCCAATTATGTAGGAATTCCCCTAATGATAGGGATTTGTTAAAGATAATTGATAGAGGCAGAGCTAACGCTGAAGCGCAGTTCTTTAATAAAGTAGGAGGGAAACCGTCTTCTCCAGGATTTGGGTCATTTGGCAAATCCAAAAGGCCAGCTAGAACTTCTTCAGCTGAAAGCTGTAAGCCTTCAGGCAGAAGTGTGCTGCTATGTAAATTATTGACTGTTCCGGTTTCAGACTGAGGAACATAAACAGAGCGGAAGAAGGAGGCAAACAGGTTACAAATAGTTTGAACGTCCGTCGAGGATTCACCCAAATAATGCATCAGATCAGGAATTCCGGTGTTTTTCTTTTTGCTGTTTATAAACTGCCAAAACCGTTTACTATTTAATCTTATTTCGCTCTCAATTTTCAATATATAGCTCTGGTATAAAAATTTATTCAGAGCGTCAAACTCTTTTTGTAAACTACTGTAGGCTTCAAAAAGTTCAAAATTGTCTTTCGATTTGCGATACAGCTTGTACGCCTTAGTTTTCTTGTTGTTTATATTAATAAGCCTAGAGTTATACCAGGCTGGTTTGGACAAATTTTTTTACTGGCTTCATAGGTACGAACTTTTCAATTGCCGCTTCCAGGTTGTCCCGAAATACGTCGTAGGCCTGTGACAATAGAGCTTTGTCTAAGGCAGATTCCCAATCAACAGAATTCAGGGAGCGTGATATCTCAGTGAATTTGGCTGTAATGAAATTATAGTTCTTACAATTATAAATAACTGATTTTAAATAATTTATAAATTCAAAGCGTATACATAGTGCTTTGTGATGCATAGAGTTTGAAAGAGGGGGTGAAGAGAGGGATTCGACGTCGGATTTAAGATCATTATTAGTAAACACTAAATCAAGAATACGATTTTTGTCATTATGAACTCTATTTATTTGAGAGAGGTTAAACTCAGCGAAGGTGTCGAGTACCTCACATTCACTCTCGCTTGTTACATCATATGGCAAAAATTGCTTAACGTCATCATCAAACCACCATTTAACATTTGGCAAATTGAAGTCACCCAATATTATAATGTTTTGATTATCATTTAGACTATTCAATATCGAGCAACAATTACTTCTATGTATTTTATACAATTCAATTGGACTTAATGGCGGTATGTAACTTACTGCAATGAATAATTCATGCAATTTATCTATAACGATGGTCTGAACTCATTTCAGAAGACAGGGTTATTTGCCTACTGGGTAGACTCGAACGAACGGCAACAAGTACACCGCCACCTTTAGAGACACCAGTTGTGCGGGGACATCTGTCTTTGCGATATACGTTATACACTTGGCAATCGAACATTTCTGCAGTATGATGGCATTCAGAAAGCCAAGTTTCAGTTAAGACTATGATATCATAGAGAGCCGACGATGAAAACAACAACAATGGCAGCATTTTGGTTCTTATACCACCAGCATTTTGATAATAGAGAAGGAATTCTGCAGCATCCGATGAATTACTAACAGCGTTGGCGTTCGCTAGGCCTGCTGCGGTTTCTCTTCTTCTCTTGGAAAATTTAAGAACGGCCGTACTCTTATGTTCTCTTGCCAAAGCGATGGGTCGAAAAGTTTATCGTAATATTTGTTTGCTACACCAAGTTTGAACGATACTCTCTTCAGTCCTTCAATTTCGGCATCTTTCTTTACTAAGGCATAGCATCTCAGATCGCTCTTATCAATAGCAGCGTGATCATGTACATAGCTCATAATGTTTTCAGCGGTCACAGTGGTATTGAAATAAGACAAATGTACCCACTTTAAATTGACAATTACATCCAATACGCGACTTTCATTGCGTCCAACAACAGTGTTATTCGCATTCCGTTTTGCTCTTCTATTCCTAGCGCCAACAGGTATGAAATTGTCATCGTTGTCCCACTGCCCTGGCTGGTTGTTAGGAGATACAGCCAACGAAGGCGGAGGGGGCCACGGAACAGAAGAAATTTGCTTTTTCGCTTTATTGTATACATTGGAATTCCGCAAAGCAGCAAGTGAGAGGTTGTTGGAGTTGGTATCATTACGTGAGTCAGATGCAGCGAGAGTATCAACGGCACGAATGGCAGTAGCAGAAAGAGCAGCAGCAGAAGCATAGGAAGTAGGTGGAGCAGGAGGTAAAAGTGGCGGCGTTGAGTGTATATCATGTGCCTGCCCGTTTCCAGAGGCTGTAGTTATAACTTCGTGCATTTTATTGAAATCGTTGCGGATATCTTTTATGTCATTAGCAATAGAGGGGATTGAGGCTGCGACATCAAAATCACAAAGTTTGCGGCGAACAGCTTGCACTTCTATCTGCAGATCTTCAACTTTTTTTATCAACAATTTCTTTTCGCTTTGCAAAGAGCTAATTATTGAGATAGTTTTTCATGGTCAGATCTAAGAGATCGAATTTCGTTGAGAACAGCCTGCAA
This sequence comes from Rhagoletis zephyria, assembly GCF_001687245.7. NCBI lineage: Eukaryota > Metazoa > Arthropoda > Insecta > Diptera > Tephritidae > Rhagoletis > Rhagoletis zephyria. The sequence continues at coordinate 311,789 of NW_016157144.1, read as the reverse complement.
AGTTAATTCTTTGTTGCAATCGGTGACCGAAGTAGCTGGCAGCGGAGAGTTATTTGCGGTCGCTGAATTAGCGGAGTTGTTGGTAGCCGAGACAACATCTTTGGACGGAGTAGTTGAGCGAGGGGGAGATGCGGGAATAGAATTTCGGCGCGCTTTTGTGCATTTTTTACAACAATATTGCTTGTTCGACTTTTGCATATATTCAATATCAGCCGGTAGGAGATTTTCACATTTTAGATGAAAAATTACACTGCACTTGACACATTGAATTTTTTGTTGATGGTTACGGTCAACTTTTTGACCACATCCACACGACATGATAATAATAAAGTATTAAAAGTGTCCAAGCAAGACGATCAGAGCAATCGTATCACTATCGCACAATGTAAAAATTTAAGTAATAAGATAACCGTGAGCTTGAGAAAAACACGTCTGCACGGGTTGATGAATAACTACAATCTGACGAATAACTACAATTTCTGAGTAGTGTACTGTGTTTTGGATTGTTATAAATGAACTGAAAATGTTGCCCAGTATAAATTTACGTTGACTCTTTAAAAGAAAATCAACTACAAATTCATCAAAATGGGTTCAACTCAAAATAACTTAAAAATATACACACATTTGTCAAACAAAAGAGAGATAACTCAAAAAATCCAAATTTAAGCCCAAATATATGATTAAAACGCAAGATCCCTAAAACGTATTTCTTCTGTGTACATTTGAAGAGCATGATGAAGACGGAAAACTCCTGCAGTGCACAGAGATCAGGTAATATGTTTCATGTTTTATGAAAAATGCGTTTTTTTTTAGTTGATCGCACTTCAGATCTAGGTGTGCGATATGTAATTTCGGATTTTTGTTCATTTTTATTAATGAATATAAATATCCGTTCTGATAATGACCCAAAAATCGCACACGGTCTTCAAAAGAGTCACAACTCAAAATTTTGAATTTTTGAAATTATGTACTACAAATGTACACAGAGCTTTTATTTACCTTTCAGCAAAAGCTGGAGCACATTTTTGTTATAATTTGTTAAAAAAAACCTAAGGTAAAGTCGCCCTTGCCCATATGATTATCATGTGCTAAGAAATGGTTTTTCACATTTTCTGACAAACGTATTATTTCGAGTTGTGACTCTTTGAACACGGTGTGCGATATATACATACATACATATATATATAGGCTGCGAGTCTGTACACTTTAACAGCTTAACTGGGCCTAAAACTATGAAAATATTTGCCCAAAACTATTAAAATGCAAATAAAAAAGCTTCAAATAAAACTTCGCGTCGCCAATTCTTTGAAAAAGGGACATCTAGGCTAAGAATTTTTCTCTACCCACGCGTTGTTTTAATAATAATGTTTCTGCTTCTATATCTCATTAGCAAATATCTTCTTTGATGACGCGTTCGTGTTGGATGAAAAGTTGTGTGAAAATTCTCGAAATCCTCCGATGAACGAATATGTTAAAACATTAATTATCAGCATTGAGAAGGCATGTTTTGAGGTTTATGGTGTCAATATGAAAATAAAACCTCCAGTCAAAACTGAAACTCCTTATGGTGGTCGCCTCATATGGACTTTGCCTGGTCGATCCAAAATGATTGCTCATTTGAAAAATAAAGACAAAATCAGGCACAAGAAGCGTTGGTCTCAAGTTATGTACATGTATTATTTACTTGGCTTTCGAATAATGGAGTTAGAAGGTATATCTGCACGGCGCAAAGCCGTTATCGCGGAGAACACATTCCTCTTGGCATTGGATGGTGATATCGATTTCCAACCACAGGCCGTGCAGCTTTTAATTGACCGCATGAAAGCCATAGATGAGTTGGGTGCAGCTTGTGGACGAATTCACCCCGTTGGACGTGGACCCATGGTATGGTACCAAATTTTCGAATATGCCATAGGCCATTGGCTCCAAAAAGCCACAGAGCACGTCATTGGCTGTGTGCTCTGCAGTCCGGGATGTTTTAGTCTCTTTCGTGGCAGTGCACTTATGGAAAATAGCGTGATCAAGAAGTACACAACGGTATCAAGTGAGCCCATGCATTATGTTCAGTACGACCAAGGTGAGGATCGATGGTTATGCACATTGATTTTGAAGCAGGGCTTTCGCGTCGAGTATTCAGCCGCTTCGGACGCTTACACACATTCACCAGAGATGTTTAATGAATTTTATAATCAGCGTCGCCGTTGGGTGCCCTCTACTATTGCTAACATATTTGATTTGTTATCCGATGCAGACATAGTTGTAAAGAACAATAGTTCTATTTCAATGCCGTACATCGCATATCAGGCAATGCTTATGGTTGGTACAATCTTGGGACCAGGCACCATCTTCCTGATGATGGTCGGAGCATTAGTAGCTGTGTTTAGTACAAGCATTTGGAGCTCTTTTTTGTGGAACTTCATCCCTGTACTATGTTTTATATTATCTTGCGTTTATTTGAAGCAGAAGTTTCAGGTAATATTTGCATATTTATAACCTTAAGCAAACTTATGACTTACATATGTACATTTGCATTTATGTAAATATTTATATGCACATACATAGTGCATTTATGTAAAGTGGTGAAAGAAATAATATAAACTTTTTATTCTGACCAGTTTTGGTTATATTTCTTTAGTTTATTCCATGTTTCACATTTTTTTATAAAAGTCTAGCGCATTATATAACAAGTACCATACAAATACACATTTCAAACTTTGTACAAAAATTATAAACATTTTTGAGTGTACAGTTTTATAGGCCATTATTGTTACATCGTTACCTTGGTATAGAAAGGTCTTAACTTATTTTTATACCTTTCATGAGCATGAAATGGTATTATAACTTTGGTCCGATGTTTGTAAGTACCAGAATAAGAAGAGATAGACCCATTAAAATGTATACTTAAATGATCAGAACGTCGAGCTGAGTCGATTTAGCCATGCCCGTCTGTCCGTCTATCCGTATGTCTGTCTGTCTGTCTGTCTGTCTGTCTGTCTGTCCATCTGTTTGTATGCAATCTATGAGAATTTCGCAATATTTACACTAATTACCAACAGAAAGTTTACAGTAAAATTAACAAAGATCGGGTCACTGTAACCTATTTATATCCTCCATACAACCGATTGTTCAGATATGCCGTTTTACCGTAAAACTGCTTTATTTGGACTGCTAACACAGATAAATTTCGTTAGCTATTCTATAAATAATAATACAAAGCCTACTGAGAAAATCGTCAAAATCTACGCTGTATAATAGGGTGGAGTGATGTTGTATGAAAAAAAATTTTTTTCGTTTTTTTTGAATGGAATAGTGATAAAAAGTTGTCGTTCAATGAGAGAATTCAGTATTCAAAAAATTGTTTACTTGTCTTGATGTTTTGAGGTGCCCCAACCCAATTGAAAATTAGAACAAAATTTTTTTTTTACAAGCTTTGATTTATTTTTTAATGAAAGTATTTGTATGACTTTCAAGTCTATTATAAAACAAACTACTTTGTGATAGGTTAAATAAAAGCCTGATGAGTTGTTTTAATATTTTTTATTAAGAAAAATTACAAAAATTATTTTATAAAGGAATGAAAAAAATCAGAAATAAGTAGATTATTTAGTATTAAATTGTTTTTTTGTTTCAAAATTAGGCATTTGCTGTCGTGATAATAGTCTTGCCCTTATAAAACCATCTCGTTTATTTTCTCCACAAACTGCACTTGAAGCTTCTGTCACCAATTTGATAACGCGCTCTACGGCTTGGGTATGGCATGGAAAATCTTTGATATTCTGGCACGTAGTCAACCCACTTTTGACAATCTCTTTCAAGGTTTCGTCAGATAAATTAGAAGTCAGAGGTGGCTCAGTTATCTTACAGTCTTGCCACGTAATTAAGTCGGTATAATCTTTGGCATCGAAGTTTAAAGCAGGCACTTTAAAAGTACGAAGCTCTTGAGTATTCTCTGCTCTTGCTTTCAAAATTCGCTGATAAGCCAGCTTACGTATAATTTCTCTGTCGTCTGCAAGCATAGCAATAAGAATACTTTCTGGATGACCGAAATATCCATTTCGTTGGATCACCTTATCAATGATTTTCTTTAAAGGCTCGTTCAAATATCGAGTTAGGCTTATTGTTTGCCACAGGTGCTTAGCTCCGTTTGTACATGAGGGATTACATTTTATTGTGAACCACATTGGACCATAAACTCTCATTACAAACGTAGCTAATATCACTAAATTTTCTTCGGGGTCTGTTTTAGTAGCATATAATCTTAAGATTCTATTTGCTGTTGTAAGCCATCTAGAATGGTTAAGAGGTCCAGGTGTAATATTAGCTAAATCGGGAGAAAAAATGCCAGTGCTGATAGCTGTCATCACATCGTAAAGATATTTTTGGTCGGTACTCAACTCATTTTTAGTGACTTCAGGTAATATGGAGGGAATGGTGGTAAATTGGACAATTGGCATTGATTCACATTTTTGTAATTCAGATCCAATAGGACCTGAAAAGCATTTAGGCCCTGTAGTTTTTCCATCCAAATGCAATAAAAGATGTCGCAATGGTAACTCATTCGAATGTAACTGGCAGACAAACCATTGTAATGGTTTATTAAGTTCTTCTTCCATTAACCGAACAACACCTCCTTTGAAACCTGTATTCACGACTGTACCATCGCAACCAACAACAACTAATTCATCCAATTTCACCGATTTTTTTCTCAAATAATTTATTATGGTTCTTTCAATACCTTTAGCAGTTCCCAACTCACACGTAACATGCCCGAAGTAATCACTTCCTGGTTCTGATAAAATCACATAATGGTCTTCTGTAGTTCTTTTTCTATAAAATTTGCCTTTCTTCTGAGTGCTTACTAAAGTCTTATCTTTTCTGCCATCAAAATAAATACCGCGTATACTTTTATTGCAATCTGCATCTTGTAATGCCGATCTGACTTTCGTTCTTTCACGGCGCAATTTTGAACGATCAATGACAGCACTTGGATCCTTTGATGTAATAATTCCAACATCTTTTAACACAGAAGAAGCTATAATAGCAGCTGTTCTGTCAGAGACTCCAGTACGATCACAGGCGAGAGCTAATGATGGTAAATTTAATCCCTTTTTCTTTGATGGCGGAGCAGCTATTTGTTTTGGCGATTGATAATGGCTAGAAGCTACGCTATTATTGCTTGAACTGGTACTTTCGATCGTTAAGTCATCAGGCAAAGAACGAGAACAAGACGGCTGGTTAGGATCCATTATCTCTTTGTTACGCAGTAATTCTTTTTCTTGTCTTTTTATTTTTTTCATATTTTTTACTGTCGCAACCAAATCTACCCCGCCTATCATCATTTTTCTCGTAGTTCTTTGATCAATTAAGAAAGATACTTCTTCCTTGGGAACACGGCTGTCTTTTGAGCAAGTACATTTTGAGTTAGTAAGTTTGCATTTGCAACTGCAAATATCAAATAACCTTTGGGACTCAGTAACAAATTCAGTTATCTTTTCTTGATATTTCTTGTTCGTTCGACGGTCCTGATAAGGTTTTAGTAAGCGTCTATACTTGTCATGGTAAGATCGAATAAGTTGTAGTACTCTCTTAAAGCTGACAGTGGGAAGCGACGCTTTTCGCCAGATATCTAAAATTTCCGTAGCCAATCTTTCGGATATATCATGAACTGTCGGCTCTTTTGTTGTTTTGTCAGGTTTTAATTCGTATCTAATAAATAAGTAATACTTCATAACATCATTATAAGTTGGTAATTGAGACACTGGTAACTTCTCTGGCAAACCAAACACAGGACAACATGTCGTTTGTCGTGTTTTGACTTGCGACATTTTACTGTAACAAAGAGAAATAATAGGTGTAACTCACATCGAAAATATTTAATTACGATCTGAATTGTATTTATCTGTAAACAGTAATTTGAAAATATTACTTACATGAGTGTTATTTCCTTAACGGCAGTGTTTAAAATCAATGTTCCTCACAAGTAGAATAACAATAACACGCGCGACGCGCTCACTTAATAGCGTTCGAGCAACGACTGACAAGTGCAGAGAAATCACCTCTTCTCCCTCACCTATCCGCGCACTATTCAAAGTCAAATTGTTGCCAACGGGAAGACACAGAATATGATTTAGCGTTAATTTGTCAATATTATACTTTAGTGTTTTTCGATAAGAAATTTTGAATTTCTCTAAGTTTATAATGTTGGGGGCACCTCTAAATGTATCATTTTTTTTTTTCAAAACTTAATGGCGTTGGGGCACCTCAAAACATACGATAAGGAAAATAATATTTTGCACACATATTTCTGGGGTAGAAAGGCAACTTTCTACGGGTCTGCCAAAAGCGATTTAAAAAAAAAAAAATTTTCACTCCACCCTACTGTATAAGCTTTATCTCTTATACCTCTGATTGTGCAGATACCAGTTATTACGATATATCTCCTTTATGTAGGAGTCTAAACCCATTAAATTGTGTTACCGGTTTACATACCGATAACACAGCAGTGAAAATCACTTATAGCACCAATATACGGTATCTTCCATACCTCTGATTGTTTAGATATGGTTTTACATATATGTATCTCCTCTATCTATGTATTCTGTAAATATAAAATTTATTTAAAATGCAGTAATCTATTAAAGTAAAATTTTCAGATACTCATGAAAGGTATGAAGCCTTCGGCATAGCCGAAGACAGCGCTGCTCTTACTTGTTTACTTTACTTTACATAAATTATTTGAAAAGCATGTGCCTAAACGTATGTATGTTCCTCAAGAGCAAACACAGTTATGGTTCACTAANCAGCTTTGTACAAAGGCCTGTATATTACTCACAAAAGGCTCAAAGGACGGAATTCAAAACTAGACATGGGCAAAATACGTGATTTTCTACGTGACACGTCGTGTCGGTTTTGAGAGAAAAATCACGTAACTTCCGTGATCGTGCGTGACTGAAATTTTTGCTGCCGAGCGTGTGTGAGTTAGTTTTCCGTCAATCACGTAATTTTCACATATCGAGCCCTAACCGCCAAAAAGATGTAAGGATATTTTTTACAAAATTTTCTTTTTGATGTAGAAATGTTCCTAGAGCATAAAAATTTAAAGTTCTTCAAAATGCCGCTGACATATTTTTGGCGGTTAGGGCTTGATATGTATGTATGTATGTACATTGGACTGCATCACCAAAAAAGTTGCGACTTTCCCGCAGGAATTACAAAATTTATTATGTTTGAAGACGCTCACCAAAATATTTCGGAAAAATATTTCCATTTAGATAAAAATAGGTTCTTAAAGAACTTTTTGAAAAAAATCGCCTCAGATGACGAAACAGTTTAAGCTTAAAAAATCTGGATAAAAATATTTTCAACGGAATCGTAGTAATGAGATTTTTGATGCTGTGTTTTTACCTTGAATACATGGGCCAAATGGAGGATGGTTCCGTGCGCAGAAGTGGAAAACTTTTGACTGCCATTCACCTGGGAGTGGCCAGAAGCGATTCTTGTGCGTACGGTTCAAATCGCAGCTCACAACGTCCGGATATTTATATCCACGTATCCTCTGGGTAGCAACCAAACACCCGTTTGGGAGCGAGCTAAAGTGAGAAGGCGTAAAACTTCGCGTGCGCTGGGTTTGGGTCCCGCCACGTTAAAACCCCGCCCAATGAAAAATTCCAACAAGCCTCGGATGAGACCCCCTTTTTCTGATGACGACCACGGCAAACGTATAAAGGACTATGATTTAAGGGTATGCACCTGGAATATCCGGACCCTTAATGGGGAAGGTGCCTCTGCCCGGCTGGTTGATGTCCTCGGGAAGACAAAGGCTGACATCACCGCCATCCAAGAAATGCGATGGACGGGGCAAGGTAAAGTAAGCGTGAAGCCTTGCGACGTCTACTACAGTTGCCACGTAAAGGAGCGCAAATTCGGTGTTGGATTCGTGGTAGGAGAGAGACTCCGTCGCCGAGTACTGGCGTTCACCCCGGTGGACGAACGTCTAGCCACAATCCGCATCAAAGCTAGATTCTTCAACATCTCGCTCATCTGCGCCCATGCCCCGACGGAAGAGAAGGATGAGGCGTCCAAGGATCTCTTCTATGAGCGCTTGGAACGTACATATGAGCGCTGCCCCCGACACGATGTCAAAATCGTGCTTGGCGATTTTAATGCCAAGGTGGGCAAGGAAGGGATCTTTGGCGCCACTGTCGGAAAATTCAGCCTCCACGACGAAACGTCCGATAACGGACTGAGGCTGATCGACTTCGCCGGGGCCCGAAATATGGTAATATGTAGTACTAGGTTCCAGCATAAGAACATCCACCAAGCTACATGGCTGTCTCCAGATCGAAAAACGAGAAACCAAATCGATCATGTTGTGATAGACGGAAGGCATGCTTCAAGCGTTTTGGACGTACGTACACTCCGAGGGCCAAACATCGACTCGGACCACTATCTTGTTGTAGCCAAGATACGCACCCGCCTCTGTGCAGCAAAAAATGTGCGCCCAACAATGCAAGGAAAGCTTAACGTCGAAAAGCTGCAATCACAACAGACGGCCAATTTATTCGCCACTCGACTCACACACCTGCTCTCTGAGAGCACTCTTCAACAATCCGACATACGCGAGCAGTGGAACCACATTTCCCGATCATTAAGTACCGCCGCCGAAGAAGTAGTTGGATTTCAGCGAGCCCGAAAGAACAACTGGTACGATGAGGAATGTCAAGAAGCCGCAGAGAAAAAAGATGCCGCCTACAGGGCCACGCTGCGATCGGGCGCAACGCGAGCCATGTGGGACCGTTATAGGGAACTGAAGAAGGAAGCGAGACGTATTTGCCGCAATAAGAAGAGAGAGGCCGAAATACGTGAGTGCGAAGAGCTTGAGATGCTGGCCGACAGGAAGAACGCCCGAAAATTCTACCAGAGGGTTAGGCGACTTACGGAAGGTTTCAAGACCGGGGCGAACTCCTGTAAGAACAACAATGGCGACCTAGTGACCGATGTCCAGAATATACTTAAATTGTGGAGGGAACACTTTTATAACCTACTGAATGGTAGCAGCGCTGAAAGTAGTGAGGAAGACGAACCCGAGTCCCCAGTCGATGATGATGGAGTAGCTGTCCCACCGCCTGACTATGACGAGGTACGAATAGCGATTACGCGGCTGAAAAACAACAAAGCTGCTGGAGCTGACGGCCTGCCAGCCGAGCTATTCAAGTACGGCAGCGAGGAGCTGATGAGGTGCATGCATCAGCTCGTATGCAGAATATGGTCAGATGAACGCATGCCCGACGACTGGAATTTAAGTGTGCTCTGCCCAATCCACAAGAAAGGCGACCCCGCCATACGCGCCAACTACCGCGGAATTAGCCTTCTAAGCATAGGTTACAAGGTCTTATCGAGCGTATTGTGCGAAAGACTGAAGCCCACCGTCAACGAGCTGATTGGACCTTATCAGTGTGGCTTTAGGCCTGGAAAATCCACCATAGATCAGGTATTCACAATACGCCAAATCTTGGAAAAGACCCGCGAGAATAGGATCGACACACACCATCTATTTGTCGATTTCAAAGCCGCTTTCGACAGCACGAAGAGAAGTTGCCTTTATGCCGCGATGTCTGAATTTGGTATCCCCGCGAAACTAATACGGCTGTGTAAAATGACGTTGAGCAATACCACCAGCTCCGTCAGAATAGGGAAGGACCTCTCCGAGCCGTTTGATACCAAACGAGGTTTCAGACAAGGGGACTCCCTTTCGTGTGATTTCTTTAATCTTATGTTGGAGAAGATAATAAGAGCCGCAGAACTGAACCGCTCAGGCACAATACTTTATAAGAGCGTACAATTGCTGGCGTATGCCGACGACATCGATATTATCGGTAAAAACAAGGGCTACGTCTGTTCTGCCTTCTCGGGATTGGATAGAGAAGCAAAGCGAATGGGTCTGGTGGTGAACGAGGACAAAACGAAGTATCTCCTGTCAGCACACAAACAGTCAGAGCATACGCGTCTTGGCACCCACGTCACTGTTGACAGTTACAAGTTTGAAAAAGTAGACGACTTCGTTTATTTGGGAACCAGCATTAACACCAATAATAATGTCAGCCTTGAAATCCAACGGAGAATCACTCTTGCCAACAAGTGCTACTTTGGGCTGAGTAGGCAATTGAGAAGTAAAGTCCTCTCTCGTCGTACAAAGATCACACTCTATAAGTCACTCATCATGCCTGTGCTGGTGTATGGCGCGGAAGCATGGACAATGAAAGCATCTGATGAGGCGGCTCTTGGAGTTTTCGAGAGAAAGATTCTGCGAAAGATTTACGGACCTTTACGCGTTGGTGATGGCGAATATCGCAGACGATTTAACGATGAGCTGTATGAGCTTTACAACGATATAGACATAGTGCAGCGAATTAAAATTCAGCGGCTCCGCTGGCTTGGCCATGTCGTTCGGATGGACAGAAACGCTCCTGCTCTGAAAATATTCAACGCGGGCCGCGATGCTGGTAACAGAGGAAGAGGAAGGCCTCCTCTGCGTTGGAAAGACCAGGTGGAGAAGGACTTGGCTTCACTTGGCATTTACAATTGGCGTCAGTTAGCACAGAAGAGAAATGACTGGCGTGCTGTTTTGGACTCGGCCAAAATCGCTTAGGCGGTTACAGCGCCAAATAAGAGAAGAAGAAGACATGGGCCAAAACTATTCTGATTAAGACTTATGAGCTATTATTGCGAAAATATTTTCCCACTCTCATGCATTATTATTTTTTTTTTCAAATACCAACACATCTTAATTCAACTTAAAATGACGCTCGTTCATCCTACCTTTCTCTTTCATACTTTGAATTAGTTTGTTTGCAAAGAAATAAAAAGGATGAGAAAATGCCTTTCCAATAACACCTCATAAGTCTAAATCGGAATAGTTTTGGTCCATTTATTCAAATTTTTCTTATACCAAACTTTGAAAAAAGTTAAAAAAAACAGCATCAAAAATTTCATTGTTACGATTCCGCTGAAATTTTTTGAAGTGAAACTTCTTAGGCGGCGGTATCGCAAAAATGGAGGGTGAAATTTTTAAAACTGAAAACGTTACATGAGTGAGAAGGAAGATATAGGTAGTATAGGGAAGGGGAAAAAAGAAATAAAGCTNTTCATTGTTAGGATTCCGCTGAAATTTTTTGAAGTGAAACTTCTTAGGCGGCGGTATCGCAAAAATGGAGGGTGAAATTTTAAAACTGAAAACGTTACATGAGTGAGAAGGAAGATATAGGTAGTATAGGGAAGGGGAAAAAAGAAATAAAGCTACGCATGACGGGTACGAGAACCTACATATGTATATATGTATGTTTGAATGCACGTATGTATGTATACTTATATATACCCTGCAGAAAAAAATTATCAATTGATAAAAAATAACCCACTTGTAGTTAGCATTTTTGCGGGATTTCTATAAAATATATAACCTGTAGTTAGCTACAAAAAGCTGACTTGAAACTAGTTGACAAGTAATGCAGGAGTAATGAAGGAGATTGTTTTCTTTAAACGCGTTTCTATTTAAATATCTTGGACTTCACAAATACTTTTTCGAATTGAGGACAAATAAAAGGAACATCGAAGTTTCATATTATCATTTTGAAGTTATGTCTGACGGAGTTGAATTACAGCAGAATATGTAAACAAATATGAAATGTAATAAAATAAATAAAGTAAATAAAAATAAAAAAATAAAAAAAAATTAAAAAAATATTTTGTTTTTCCTATTAATATTTTATGTCCAAAAGTAGCTAATTAGAAGTTAGTTACATCAAATGCAGAGGTAGCCACCCTTGACTACATCTGATGCAGAGGTAACCACCCTTGACTATTTCGCGGCCATCGCCATAGAAATATAGTTAGCTTTCGTCAAAGAAAATATACAGATAATAAGTGACTTTTAGCTCCTTCCTAATCAACTTAAAGTTAGCTTATAGTTAGATCCATTTCCTGCAGGGTATGTATACATATATATGTATGTATGAACGAACTCATTGCGCATTTCAGCTCTGCCGCTACCAAGCAATATATGTATAAATGATGCAAGCGTGCTTCGCGTAACTACATCCATTCGTACATATGTACATATGTTTGTATGAATATATTTATGATGAAGCAAACAGGCTTCGTTGATGTACTGATGGGCATATGTATGTACTTATGGACAGCAATGTTTTCATGTATGTACATATGTTTGAATGGTTGTATATATATTTGTATGTATGTACATATGTTTGTGTATGTACATATGTTTGCGTATATATGCACATATCGTCGCCTGGGTAAAAGATTGTCGTAAGCGTCATACGTACGTGCGTAACATACGACACTCTTTTACCCAGGCGACGATATGTAGTACAAACGAAAACAAATCTATAGACTGGTTTTCACTATGTCATATTTTGACGCCAAAACTTGCCGACATATTTTGACACAACTTTATCTCCTTTATCTATACCTTTACCGATAATATTATGGGCCAAAAACTGACAGATAGCCGATTTAGCAGGGCACGTACCCGACTAAAGACCTATCCTGATCGAAATCAATCGATAGACCGCTTTCTAATCCCACTTGACAATGTGTTTTCACTTATTTGACGACAAATGCCACTGAATTTGACATAGTGAAAACCAGCCTTATTAAGCTGCTCGTTGATATAAATGCGAACTGTACTGATTGTCAAAATTTATGTGTTTGTTGTACAATTTTTCATGTTTGTCATTGTACGTGTAATTTTCTAGAGTAGTTTTGTGCTCTCGCTATCTCCTTATATTAACTCGTCCTTCGTTGGTATACTCTGATGAACATATGTGAGGATAATAGCAAGGCCAACTTATATAAGGTAGTGTTACAGGAGCAGTTGAAATTTTCGCCCGATGTTTCTTAAAGAAATCTGAAAGCGTTAGTTCAACTTGGTGTTGTTTTGCTCTAGATTGCACCGTTTGTGGGTCTGTTGAATGAATTTATGTCTTGGTTGTATGAAGGATCAAAAAATTTGGATTTCTGGCNCGTATATATGCACATATCGTCGCCTGGGTAAAAGATTGTCGTAAGCGTCATACGTACGTGCGTAACATACGACACTCTTTTACCCAGGCGACGATATGTAGTACAAACGAAAACAAATCTATAGACTGGTTTTCACTATGTCATATTTTGACGCCAAAACTTGCCGACATATTTTGACACAACTTTATCTCCTTTATCTATACCTTTACCGATAATATTATGGGCCAAAAACTGACAGATAGCCGATTTAGCAGGGCACGTACCCGACTAAAGACCTATCCTGATCGAAATCAATCGATAGACCGCTTCCTAATCCCACTTGACAATGTGTTTTCACTTATTTGACGACAAATGCCACTGAATTTGACATAGTGAAAACCAGCCTT
>NW_016157144.1:298077-298280 GCF_001687245.7 Rhagoletis zephyria | reverse complement strand
TCAACTTGGTGTTGTTTTGCTCTAGATTGCACCGTTTGTGGGTCTGTTGAATGAATTTATGTCTTGGTTGTATGAAGGATCAAAAAATTTGGATTTCTGGCAACGTGTACAACTTATCGCTACATTAATGGCCATGTTGTACAAACTCATTTAATTTGCGTTTATTTTGTACACTAAATAACTAAAAATGGATAACTCAGCCG
>NW_016157144.1:297236-298052 GCF_001687245.7 Rhagoletis zephyria | reverse complement strand
GCTTGCATTATGTCAAAAGGATGTGTTTGTTGTAATTAATTCTGTCATTTACTACCATTATGCGTAGGCATATTTATGAAATCATTTCATGCGTTTGAGTAGAAACTGAATGAATGAACACCATTTCATGATTTCAATTAACGCGAAATAGAGTTTATGCACTTAGTTTTTACTCAGATCGATGAAATGATTTCGTGAATTGGACTACGCATACATGTGATACTTATGCTTTTAATTTATAAGGTAATTTTATGTTTTTATACTCTTGCTACCTGATAAGAATATATGAATTCGCCTTGGAAGATAGAAAGCGAGTAAGAATAAATGCTGAACAAAGGAATTTGTCTTCTTTCAACTTAAATAAATGCATTTTGCAAACAAAAGTGCGTACGTTACTTAGTGCCTTGGTAATGGCNCGAATTCATATATTCTGTGCTGCGCTTGATATATACGACGGTCTTTTATACCGGTATTATTTCTTAATAAATATGTCTGAACATCGGCCACACAATACTCGCAAACGTCAAGCTGTGAAGTTCTACTTATTTGTGCCTTGATTGGTCTTTGTATTTTGCAAAGTTTATTGTGCTAATTTTGAGTAAAAGTTGCTATAAAAAGTGCCTACGAGCATCTTAGTGTGATAATAACCGAAGCTAGGTGAAAGTTTTGTGATTTTTGTGGTTTTTATTAAATTTAATTAAATTTCACTAGCTTACATCTAATCTTGCCGAGTCATTTGTTGTTATCATTGTTGTTGTTATTCCTTTGTAGTTAACTGAGATCGTTTCTATTTTTGCACATTTCTTTTTGCTCTTT
>NW_016157144.1:291262-291547 GCF_001687245.7 Rhagoletis zephyria | reverse complement strand
GTCCGTCCGTCTGTGCACACGATAACTCGAGTAAAAATTAAGATATCTTAACGAAACTTGGTACGTGTACTTCTTTCGGGCGTAGGACGGATGGTATTGAAAATGGGCAAAATCGGACAATAACCACGCCTACCTCCCATATAAAGGTAATTTTCAGAAATACGAAAACTGCGATATTTTAGTAACTACTGAAGATTATTCACTCAAAATTGATATTTGCAATAACCTTTAGACATAAAATAAGAATATTATACATTTTTGAAAAATGGGCGTAGCCACGCCCAC
>NW_016157144.1:287479-290942 GCF_001687245.7 Rhagoletis zephyria | reverse complement strand
GGCATATATGTAATACTTGCGCCGGGTATTTAATGTTCGGCCCCGCCCGAACTTAGACTTTCTTACATGTTTGCTATTCATTTTAGTCAGCGTTGATTTTAGCTCTACAAGAGTAATTTCATTAAACTTAAAGAGTGTGTCCCCTCTGCTCCTAAGATTAATGTAAGGAACCGCTGGTATGCCCACGTTTATTTCGTTTATACTTTCTACGAAGTATTCGTTGAGACGATTGGCAAGTTCACGCTTATTATATACAATGTTATCTCCGAAGTCAATTTTTTCGATATTTTTTTGCTCCCTTTTCAACACAAGGTCCTTTATTGCTTTCCACATTGTTTTTTGGTCCAAACACCGATCTATTTTTGCCTCAATATATTGGCAATTGGTCCGATTCAGCTCACCGATTTCTACATTCTCTATAACACGACCAGTCTTCTGTATTTCGAGTCCACGTTGCCCGCCTATAGCTTGTTTCCGTCGATTGCCTTAACGTCCTGAGTCTTGCATTATACCCTCTACATCTGCTTACATTAGACTTCACTGTTCTCACTGTTGTCATTTTATTGATTGCCTCTTTTAAAGCTTCATAAAATGTTGTGGCATATGCTTCGAGATCACCTTCATTGCAATTTGCACATCTTGCATTCACAGTATCACACAAAATACGGTTGTCAAAGGTTAATCTTTTTAACGTTGATTTGGTGGGCATTGCTTTCTCACGCTCATTAATTTCAATCAGTATCATTTCATGATCACTTATTTTGAGGTCTGACACCGTATGTGCATTTATATTACTTATATTTGTCACGACATAGTCTACCAGCGTTGCCGAAAACTCAATTATTCGAGTAGGCTTATTCAGAATCTGCTTAAAGCTACTGTCATCCGTTGATTGCTTTATGAGTCTTCTGGAAACAGTGTTTTCATACCAGTTTATATTGAAGTCTCCAGTTATTATGACATCACTGGTTTCTTTTCTACACTGAGAAAAAAACGAGTTGTAAGAATAAAAAAATTTTATTTGATTACACTATGCGACAGTCAAAATCGGGATGGGATGAAACCAACGGGAAATGTTATATCGGTCAAAAACAAGTTATACGTGTCCCGGCGTTTCGCTGGAACTCGAGAACCACTAGTCCGATTTAACTACTAACCGATATAACTTTCCCCGGTAGTTTGAACCCTTCCCGATCACTGACCCCTACCATTTGTCTCACAGTGTTACCGTTTAAAAATCTTCGTATTTAAATCAAGTGAAAAGTCTTAACAAAATGGAATTTACCATTATACATACACTCCGTATAATGGAAATATTCAACTCAAATACGCCCGTATGATGCATCTAAGTCCGTTGTAAATAAGCGTGATCCACTAGTTTTGCCCGAAGATGTCTACCACCCTGCTATGGAGGTATCTTACGAAGTTATAAGTGATGGTCAAAATTGCAGTACCCAAGCATACGAACCAAATATTCGCTTTGATTTTTCGAAAGCCAACTTTAAAAAGCTTAACAAAAAACTGTCTAAATTGTCGTGGCCAGCATATAAAGATAATATTGAACAAAGCGTTGCACTTTTTATACCTTTCATGAGCATGAAATGGTATTATAACTTTGGTCCGATGTTTGTAAGTACCAGAATAAGAAGAGATAGACCCATTAAAATGTATACCTAATGATCAGAACGTCGAACTGAGTCGATTTAGCAATGTCCGTCTGTCCGTCTGTCTGTCTGTCTGTCTGTCTGTCCGTCTGTTTGTATGCAATCTAGTCTCTCAGTTTTCGAGATATCCGGATGAAATTTGGTAGGTGGGTGTATTTTTATAATGTATTAATCATTTGTCGGAACCGGAAGAATCGGACCACTATAACATATAGCTCCCATACAACTGATTGTTCAGATATGAGATTTTTCGTTATAACTTCTCTATTTATGCAGCAAGGAACATGAAATTTTGCAATACTTCCACCAATTATCAAGAGAAAACTTAGAGTGAAAATTACAAAGATCGGGTCACTATAACATTTAGCTCCCATACAACTGATTTTTCAGGTATAAGATTTTTCGTTATAACTCCTCCATTTATGCAGCTGGGAACATGACATTTTGCAATATTTCCACCCATTATCAAAAACATACTTACAGTGAAAAAGGCGAGGATCGGGTCGTTATAACATATAGCCTCCGTACAACTGATTGTTCAGATTCGAGATTCTTTGTTATAACTTCTCCATATATGCAGCTAGAAACATGAAATTTCGCAATATTTACACTAATTACCAACAGAAAGTTTACAGTAAAATTAACTAAGATCGGGTCACTGTAACCTATTTATATCCTCCATATAACTGGTTGTTCAGATATGCCGTTTTACCGTAAAACAGCTTTATTTGGACTGCTAACACAGATAAATTTCGTAAGCTATTCTATAAATAATAATACAAAGTCTACTGAGCAAATCGTCAAAATCTACGCTGTATAAGCTTTATCTCTTATACCTCTGATTGTTCAGATACCAGTTATTACGATATATCTCCTTTATGTAGGAGTCTAAACCCATTAAATTGTGTTACCGGTTTACATACCGATCACACAGCAGTGAAAATCACTTAGATTGGTGCTATATAAGGTATATCTTCCATACCTCTGATTGTTTAGATATGGTTTTTCATATATGTATCTCCTCTATCTATGTATTCTGTAAATATATAATTTTTTTAAAATGCAGTAATCTAATAAAGTAAAATTTTCAGATACTCATGAAAGGTATGAAGCCTTCGGCATAGCCAAAGACAGCGCTGCTCTTACTTGTTAACTTTACTTTACATAAATTATTTGAAAAGCATGTGCCTAAACGCATGTATGTTCCTGAACAACATAGAACAAACACAGTTATGGTTCACTAAAGAACTGAGAAATTTGAAAAACAGAAAGTCGCGTTATTTTAGATTACACAAAAAACCGGTTTACACTCATACTATGTAAAATACTGACTTTGCGTAATAAGTTTTTTGAATTAAACAAAAAGTGTTATAAAGATTACTTGTGTAAAATCAAACGGCGTATAATATATAACCCCAAATCATTTTAGGACTTCGTAAACTCCAAGCGAAATGTACGTGGATTTCCTTCCGCCATGAAGTATCAAAATACCGTCTCTAGTGATAATCAAACAATTTCTAACATGTTCGCTCAGTTTTTTAAATCCAATTATCCCATTAACTCACATGCTGTTGATGCGGCTGTAGCAGTGTGTTTGTACCCTTAGGTTGATGCGGCTGTAACAGTGTGTTTGTAGCTTTATGTCATTGTATTTTATCGAAAATGTTGTAATCCCATCACTAACCATAATCAAAACCAAAAGAACGTAGAAAGGTTCTAGAAGGAAATTGATTGTGGTCCTGGTGATGGGAGCTTAGGAGCGCACAAAAGCGTAAGTTGATTTATTTATGATTTAAAAA
>NW_016157144.1:276048-278431 GCF_001687245.7 Rhagoletis zephyria | reverse complement strand
AATGCTTTCTACCATCTTTAATGAAAATCGATTTTTGAGCGATTCTTTATACGTTTAGAAAACGTAATGCTTTCTACCATCTTTAATGAAAATCGATTTTTGAACGAAAAAAACTTTATAGGAAATATAAAATTTTGGCCTTTTTAAAAAAGTATCCACATTTATACTGACCGGAAAAAATAAGTATCCCGGAAAAACTCGTCTAAAAATGTATCCAATTGGATCTATTTAGATCCAAACGGCATCCCTGAACACCTCGATGGGTACACTTCTCACCAGGAGGTTACATCGAGATACATGGTTTCTGCGACGCAACAAAAAAAAGCATATGCGGCTACAGCATACATGCGCGTCGAAAGAGATGACAAAGTTTTGGTAAACCTTCTTTTGGCAAAAACCAAAGTAGCTCCTATCAAAACCATCTCGCTACCACGATTAGAGCTTTGCGGAGAAGTGCTGCTCGCGGAAATTATAGAATCCATAATTAACAACCTCAACCTAGGACAAGTAAAAACACATCTTTGGACAGATTCGACCATCGTACTCGCATGGATACGAAAGCCGCCTTCGTCTTGGTCAACTTTCGTCGCACACCGAATTACGAAAATAGTAGAAAAAGTCGGTAACAAGGACTGGCTACATGTAGACTCGGCTTCGAATCCAGCCGATTTGGCTAGCAGAGGACTACCTGCTTCGCAATTGGTCTCAAATCTTTTGTGGTGGCAGGGACCTTCTTGGTTGCAAGAAGACAACTCTAATTGGCCCGCTCAAGAAAATAACTATCACGCAGAAGTTGAAGAAAAAAGAACACACGCTTATGCATCAACAAAAGGAAATAATANCGTCTTGGTCAACTTTCGTCGCACACCGAATTACGAAAATAGTAGAAAAAGTCGGTAACAAGGACTGGCTACATGTAGACTCGGCTTCGAATCCAGCCGATTTGGCTAGCAGAGGACTACCTGCTTCGCAATTGGTCTCAAATCTTTTGTGGTGGCAGGGACCTTCTTGGTTGCAAGAAGACAACTCTAATTGGCCCGCTCAAGAAAATAACTATCACGCAGAAGTTGAAGAAAAAAGAACACACGCTTATGCATCAACAAAAGGAAATAATATCGATATTCTTGACCGATTTTCAGATCTACCGAGAGCTTTGAGAGTGTTATCATTTGTTATGAGATTCTGCCGAAGAACTCACCCGAAAACAAAAGCTTCATTTCAGGAAAATTCTTGTTTAATTTCATCAGATGAAATTAAGACAACGACACGGCTCTTAATAAAAATCTACCAGAAGCGATACTGCGGTGAAGAATATATGAATTTAAAAACTAGAAAATCCATCGATGCAAAGAGTGAAATCCTTCCGCTTAATCCGTTCGTCGACAAGCACGACATCATCAGCGCTGGAGGTCGCCTCGGAGTATACCAGGACTTAGCATATAATGAGCGCCACCCAATCATTATCCGGTATAACTGCAGATTGTCTCGTCATATCGTCCTGTTGATTCACCAAGTCTCCTTACATGGAGAAAATCAACTCATGCTACGCCTTATCCGTACCCAGTACTGGATTCCCAGGGTAAAAAACATGATTAGGTCTACCATCCATAATTGTAAAATTTGTACCATGTAGAAAAAAACCATCTCAGACGCAAATTATGGTAACTCTTTCTCAAGAACGCACTACGTTTACGCGCGCGTTCACGAATACGGGAGTAGACTTTACCGGACCTCTTGAGATAAAAAGCTACCGCAGCAGAGGTTGTCGAATATCCAAAGGGTATGTTTGCCTATTCGTTTGTTCCACTAGTAAAGCGATTCATTAGAAGCTACGAGTGATCTTAGTACCCCATCCTTTCTAGCAGCATTTGCTCGATTCGTGCCTAGAAAAGGATGCCCGAAAAATGTCTCCTCCGACAATGGTACAAATTTTGTCGGAGGTTTGCGATCTTTACGATCCGAACTCAAAGCTTTCTTGTCTGACGCGCGAGAGTGCTCCTAATGCTACGAATAAAGGCGCTAATGGGAGATCCTCCAGATTTAGGTAATGGTACTACACGTGGTGATTTGATTATAGATTTTTTCCTCTAAAAATATTATTTACAACCCTTTGTGAAATTTTTATTGCATCTTTTAAGTTATCACTTTTCTTTAAATTTTGTTTAGCACTTTTTAAAGCATGTTTGAAGAGATGATAACCAGTTTTNGCGCGTTCACGAATACGGGAGTAGACTTTACCGGACCTCTTGAGATAAAAAGCTACCGCAGCAGAGGTTGTCGAATATCCAAAGGGTATGTTTGCCTATTCGTTTGTTCCACTAGTAAAGCGATTCATTAGAAGCTACGAGTGATCTTAGTACCCCATCCTTTCTAGCAGCATTTG
>NW_016157144.1:260536-275948 GCF_001687245.7 Rhagoletis zephyria | reverse complement strand
GAGAGTATAAGTATACCACGCTGCTACGGAGCTACATTTGCTAAGGGACCCGTCNAGATCTGGAGAGTATAAGTATACCACGCTGCTACGGAGCTACATTTGCTACGGGACCCGTCGAACTACACGTGTTTGCGGACGCGAGCGAGTCAGCATACGCAACTGTTGCATACTGGAGACTTGTAGACGATCACGGCAATATCCGACTGGGTTTCATCGCTGGTAAAACTAAGTGTGCTCCAATTAAGCTGGTATCTGTTCCTCGTCTCGAATTGCAATCAGCAGTGCTCGCTACGCGCCTCAAAAATAGTATTATTGCAAGTCACGACAAGATCCCAAGTAGGGTTACGATGTGGTCTGACTCAAAAACAGTATTGTCTTGGTTAAAATCGGACCATCGGCGTTACAAGCCCTACGTAGCGCATCGGGTAAACGAAATTTTGGATGGCAGTGAAATTAATGAATGGCGATGGGTACCCAGCGCACTTAACCCAGCTGACTTCGGAACGCGTCCCAGAGATGGAAAGCGCGTGTCATTCTGGATCACAGGTCCGAGCTTTTTACAGCAAAACGAGAACAACTGGCCGCCAAATGCATCTTGTGAACCTACAGACGTTGAGCTGCGCAACAAATTCACGATATTAATAATTAATACTAATACTTCATTTTTTAAGAGATTTTCGTCCTTCAACCGACTGAGAAGAGTAGTTAGCTGGATGTTGCGATTTCGGGAAAACTGTCTCAAGACAAAAGCGACACGCGTTTATGACGACTTGAAGGTGTTCGAGTTGCAAAAAGCCGAAACAGTAGTCTTACGATCAACGCAGATGGAAGAGTTTGCGGATGAATACCATGCCCTGCGCATAGGCAAGCGGATAGAGAAGGGTAGCGCGTTGTGGAAGCTCAGTCCCGTTATGGATGCGGAGGGCGTCATAAGACTGGGTGGTCGAATAGACGCGGCCACCGCGATTTCATCATGTACGAGACGCCCGATAATCCTAGCTAAGCGATGCTACGTAACGGAGTTGCTGATAGATCATTACCATCGCTCCTGGAAACACCAAAACGAATCCACAATAATTGCCGAAATACGACGCAAGTACTGGATCCCTAATATAAGGGTCGAAGTGCGTCGCGCCACTAAAAGATGCCAGTTTTGCGTCAATGCAAGAGGCGTTCCAGATCAACCAGAAATGGGCCAATTGCCAGTAGACCGGCTGACACCATTCGTTAGGCCTTTCACATACACCGGCTTAGACTACATGGGACCGTTCAACGTTGTCATCGGTAGGCGAAACGAGAAGCGCTGGATCGCCCTCTTTACTTGCCTAACAACGAGAGCGATACATTTGGAAATGGCGAAGGACCTCTCCACCGACACCTGCCTGTTATGTATCAGGAACTTCATGTGTAGGCGTGGAACTCCTGTGCGTATCCGTTCGGACAACGGTACGAACCTCGTTGGTGCTGACAGGGAGCTTAAACGACAGCTTATGGAGTTTAATAATGGCAAAATAGCAAATGCGCTTGCGAATAAAAACATTGACTGGGTTTTCAATTGCCCGTTGAACCCGCACGCTGGAGGATGCTGGGAACGTTTAGTACGCTGCGTCAAAAGAGCTATGGGTCATGCAGTACATAACGAAAGTATTCAAGAACACGTCCTATACAGTCTCATGTGTGAGGCGGAGAACATCGTTAATTCCCGACCGTTGACACACATCCCACTAGACGCACCCACTGATGAACCGCTAACTCCCAATCATTTTCTTTTAGGTACCCCAAACGCTGAGCAAACGCCACATCCGAATGAAGAGAAGTTCCAAGCCACTCGCAAACAATGGCGTAAGGCCCAACAGATGCAATACCGATTCTGGAAGAGATGGGTAGATGAATACCTTCCTGACCTGACCAGGAGGACGAAATGGTACCAGCCAGTGAAGCCTTTGGCCGTAGGCGACGTAGTCCTCATATGCGATAGCGGTGTTCATCGAACGAAGTGGCTTATGGGGCGAATAATGGAAGTATTTCCGGGCAAAGATGAACAAGTCAGAGCTGCACGGGTCCAGACTCAGGTGGGCATCTTTAAGCGACCAGCCTGTATGTTAGCAAAACTCGAAGTTGGTGAATCTAGCTAGATTCACGGAGGCGGGGATGTTGATGCGGCTGTAGCAGTGTGTTTGTACCCTTAGGTTGATGCGGCTGTAACAGTGTGTTTGTACCTTTATGTCATTGTATTTTATCGAAAATGTTGTAATCCCATCACTAACCATAATCAAAACCAAAAGAACGTAGAAAGGTTCTAGAAGGAAATTGATTGTGGTCCTGGTGATGGGAGCTTAGGAGCGCACAAAAGCGTAAGTTGATTTATTTATGATTTAAAAAACTATTATATCCTTATTGTACAAATTGAACAGGAAATAAAGCACAATTCATGTCAGCATACATGAGCTTTATTTTATACTCCTCGGACCAGGACGCAATCAACACATGCTAACATTGACTATCATTTTAAACTATGTCCAATGAACTCAATAAATATCCCAATAATATCTCCCGATGATGTAGTAGTTTATCTGAAATCCTTAAAGCAGTCATTCAGTTATGGTCCTGAACAGATCCCTACTTGTATTCTTATAAATTGTGCTGATTATCTGATTTAAGTTGTCTCTGTAAGAGGGTGTTTTTCCAACTACATATATGGAAAGAATCGTTCATAACCCCGTTNAGTTATGGTCCTGACCAGATCCCTACTTGTATTCTTATAAATTGTGCTGATTATCTGATTTAACTTGTCTCTGTAAGAGGGTGTTTTTCCAACTACATATATGGAAAGAATCGTTCATAACCCCGTTACATAAAAGCGGTAGCAGATATTCAGTGGAGAACTACCGGGGAATAGCTAAGCTTTCTGCAATTCCTAAATTATTTGAAGCAATTATAACAAATCAGTTGACGCATTCTATCTCTTCTAGCATTTCATATAGTCAACATGGATTTTGCAAGGGCAAATCAACTTCTACAAATTTACTTGAATTAACATCCTATATCTCAAAAGCATTTAGTGAAAGCAAAACTGTTGATGTTATATATACTGACTTCAGTAAACAATTTGACAAACTGTGCCACTCGATGCTCATCTATAAACTTGATCTTCTTGGTCTTTCACCTAATTTTCTACGTTGGATCTCTTCATAACTCTTTGATAGATCACAAAGGGTAATTTTTAAAAATACTATCTCTGACGTCATTGATGTTACTTCAGGAGTCCCTCAAGGTAGCCACCTAGGCCCGATTCTGTTCTTGCTTTTTATAAACGATATTTCTACAGATATACAATGTTCCAAAATTTTAATACATGCAGATGACGTTTGATATATCAGATCCGCTTTTCAGCATTAAGAAATCGATACTGTCCTCTCTCAATAAATGAATCATTAAAATAAAGACATAAAATCGGCTGAGGAATTTAGTTCTATAGCTGAACAGTTTTAGATCTCGACACTTAACAAACTCCTGCCTAACGTGACTCGGCGCAAAAATTTAAAATACTGGTTCCGTACGTCATGCGGACTGCGCCCCTCGTGCGGATGGGCGGGAATGTAGGGTAAAAACCGTTGGGATTATTATTAAAAAAAAAAACAGTTTTTGAAGACATTATTACGGAAATACTGATTTATTTCAAATAATCAGAAAATAAAAGTTGTGACGATGTTTTAAAATTTTGAGAGTAAGCTTAATATTTTCCACTTCTTGGAAGCCTTTCAAATTTTAAGCATACCAGCTAGTAGCAGCAGCTATTTAAAGATTTCTTTCTGTGTCAGGCAGAATTTTAGAAGAAAGACGTACACTATCGCTTGGTGAAACCCTCGACAAAATATTATTTTTAAACAAAAATATGCGCTAATGTCATTATAAAATTACATTGAATGAATATTGGTGTGAAATCTTTGCTATGAAATTTGTTACAAAAAAATAATAGTGCGTTCATGCCAGGCAAGGTGTTTGGACAAGCTTTTGTAACAATGTATGTCAAATGCTATTCATAAATATAAAGTTTAAATTTGAAAAAAAGGTCCGTGAAGAAGCGTGTGTGATTAAAAAGCTAGGCGTCGTGAGCGTGCGTGAACGTGATTGATCAAAATATAGCAGAATGTGAGTATGTGTGATTTACAAAACGTGAGCGTGCGTGAACGTGAGCCAAAATCACTCACGTGCCCATCTCTATTCAAAACTAGCCACTCAACCAATAAATTAGTTTTTGAGTGTTTATTAAACAAAGGATTTTGAAGAAATTCCCAACTTAAGAACTTTAGTTTTTATGAAGTTTTGTAACCACTCCGTAAAAATACACCAATTTTAGAAAGGCCCTATTCTATATAAGGGTAACGATTGTAAATATGTTTATTCATTTATGTTATTGTAGAATGGGCATACTTTTATTAAAGATACCGACTATTTATCTTAGTATCTCATATAATAAATAATAAAAATAAAATAATTTTATTTTATTAAAATTTCAGCTTTTGCTAGCTTTTGTAATAAGCTCTATGTATTGTCTGGTAATGATGGCCGTTTTGATTGGCATAATCATACAAATGATAGATGATGGGCCATTAGCTCCAGCATCGCTTTTCTTTCTCCTGGTTTTCATACAAATTTTTATTGCAGGTAATTGCTGGTTGAAGGAGATACAATAACATTGATTGTACGAGTGTTTTGTTTCTATCGTTTTAGGCGTGGTTCATCCACAAGAGGTCAGCGCGTTAATCTGTGGCTTTATCTACTACATCACCATCCCCTCTATGTACATGTTACTTCTTATTTATTCTGTTTTTAATATGAATGATGTTTCGTGGGGTACAAGGGAAGTCGCTGTAAAAAGGGTAAGGATGTTCGTAACGGGTATTTAAAGTTGTAAATAAGTAAAGAGAAGTGTTATATTTTTAAAAGGATGAAGATATAGAAACAGCGTCAGGTGATATTGAAGCCGGAAGTCGAGAGTATTTACCCGGCTGGATAAACGACCCGTTATTGGTTGACTCTGAGTTGGGCGAGATATCTCTTAAAGAAAAACGTTTTTGGAAGGAATTGATTAAACATTACTTGCGGCCAATGTTTCACACAATAGAAAAGAAAGCCGAAATTGCTGAGAGCCTTCGAGAATTACGCAACATGTTCGCCTTTGCGTTTATAATGATTAACTCCATTTTCGTTTTGATTGTCTTTTTACTCCAACTGAAAAAGGATTATCTACACCTGGAGTGGCCAATTGATCCAGTTGACTACATAACGTACGATGATACCAATTCCCAAATTTACGTTTATAGACGTCATAAAGAATTGGACCCCATCGGTTTATGTTTTGTTTTGTTTTTTGGCTTGATATTGATTATACAGTTTATTGCAATGTTTTTCCACCGTTTTGCAACAATATCGCAATTATTAGCCACAACTCAATTGGATTGGTTTCGAACGCCTAATACAGTAAGTTGGAGACATGCATTAAGTGTAAATATTTACAGAAAATTTGTTTTGTATGTATCGACTCCTTTGCGGGAAATCATCGTATGTGCAATTTTAAAAGTGACATATTTTTCGAAATTGACTTTCTGTTACAAATTTATTCTAAACCACACGCCTCATCACCTGGTCAAATATTGTAGCTTAAATCTCTATAGTTGCGCCAAAAATTTAGTGTATATTTTATCACATGTGCCACAAAGTATTTTGTTCGTAGTAAAAAAATAAACCAAAAAAAACAATGTAAAAAAAATATTTTTTAAAAACAAGCTTTTATTTAACCTGTACAATCAAAGGAATAAAATGAAGTAGTGTAACAAAAGATTTTTTAGCACGAAAATTTTGTCAAAACTGCACTTTACCGGCATTTAAATATCTGCATACATACATACATACCTAACCAATTATGCGTGTACGCTGAATTCGCCGACAAGCTTTTTTAAAAACGAAGTAAATTAGTACAAATTGTTAGCAATTTTCATTAGAGTTTGAATAACTCCTTTCACTTAATGGCTTTTAGTAACTTTAACGAGACCTTGACTTATTTTATTTTATTCATTTTAGTGCAGTTTTGACAAAATTTTCGTGCTAAAAAATCTTTTGTTACACTACTTCATTTTATTCCTTTGATTGTACAGGTTAAATAAAAGCTTGTTTTTAAAAAATATTTTTTTTACATTATTTTATTTTATAATTTTTAGTCCATTTATAAAAGCGTTGTATATTAAAAAGTGTTATTTTATTTTATTTAAAAAATTTTGCAATAGATATTAAAATAATTCAACTTGCAATGAAAGCGAACAGAAGACTTGGCAAGCAAAATGTTGTTTGTTTACGTTTTGTATATACATACATATGTACATATAACAGCAGTTAAGTTTATTTAAAGAAATGGCGTGTCGTCCATTTCCGCTGTAGCATGGCATATATTTAGGCGCAATATTTAACTGCTTCTGGCGGGGCGACATCTGGAGTATTCTACTTCCTAGAACGAGGTTCATATCTAGACTAGGTTGATATTTAGAATTTGCCACAAATAGTTTTGCTACACTATCGCCGGCAGTTTTAACAATTTTATAGTGGTTTTACGTTCTTTGGCAAATTACGCTCTGTTAGCCATAAATCTTACTATTTTTTGACCGCCTTTGAATCAAGACCCCTGGACCATATGGGAAATTCATTTATATATTAAATTGCATTGTCATCGTGATTGGAACTATGCTGAAAATTTCAAGTCTCTAACTTGTCGGGAAATCAGTTTAAAATCGATTGGAAATTTCCGCGATTTGCGCGGGATGACCAAGTTAAATAAAAGCTTATAAAAATACAACCATTTTGGAAAGTATGCAGTATAAACGCTCTCCTATAAAATTTGGTTTCAGGCACATACGATAATTTCGCTTAAAGGGGTCGATATAGTAAAATATTATATACATACATATGCACATATTACTTACTGTAATATTCTTATGCTTAGTATTCGCGGCCTCAGTTATAGAACATTTTTTATTTAAATTGCCTTAATGTAGGTCCTTAAAATTCTTACAGTAGGTATCTACCAATTGAATTCTGACCGATTGTTATTCTACATAAAATTTTTCGATTTATAGCGAAACTTTGTATAATTATAATTATTAATTAAAACAAACTCCGGAATTTAAGAGAGTAATGAAAGGAGGTAGCATTCAGTATGCACAAAAGGATGCGGTGGGAATTATGCGTAAATCGGGCAAAAATTAAAACTTTTACTACATTAAAACTGTAACAGCACTTTTTAGCAAAAACGAGATCCAAAAATAGCAGTTTGTACATAGATAGGCGATGCAACCGCCTAAGCGATTTGGCCGGCTCCAACAAAGCACGACGGTCGTTTCTCTGTCAACTGACGCCAATTGGAAATGCCAAGTGAAGATAAGTCCTTCTCCACCTGGTATTTCCAACTCAGAGGAGGCCTTGCTCTTCCTTTGTTACCAGCATCGCGACCCGTGTAGATACGGTTGCCAGACGTACTGATTGGAAAGGACAGTACTGAATTTTCACTCGCTGTACTGAAAATCTTTAATTGTCAATTCAGTACGCGAATGTCCTTATTTTTCGGAAACCTGTGCTGATTTGTTCTGATTTTTAAAACTCTTTTCCACTTCGTTCACATCAGTGGCGGATAGAGAATTGTGGAGAATTGTCAAATACGGTTAAATTAAAAAGACGTTTAACAGGCTTTACCGATGAGTGTACCCTTAAAGTTAAAGTATTTATATGACCTCCAACCGGTATATAAAAATTATATATTTGTTTTTGATTTATGGCCTTATATCAGTTATATTCAACTGTTTTATTAAGTTTGAGGCCGTGTTAAATTAAAATTTTTGTGCAAAAAAACAACGATTTAAATTTTGGTAGAATTTATATCTGCTATTTCGGAAATCACCACATCCCCTCATCAGACTTCCTCACTAGTCTACCCACTGAGCTAAGTTCGCCACGTAAACTGTTGTTGTCTTTTCCACTCTATTCATGTGTTAAGCCAACTAAAATCAAGCGCAGCTACTCGACTGCTATTTACACTTGATCATGTGGTTGTTGTTTTTGTTGGTTTTTGTTAATATGTAATTCTATTTTTGAAAGTTTAACTTTTAGGTGTGGTCCTTAAGTTACTTGTTTTTGTTATTTATGGCCTAATAACAATTATATTCAACAATTTTATTGAGCATATGGCCGTTTTTGATTAACATTATTGTGGATAAAACAATTTCGGCTATTTAATTTTAAAATAGTAATTAACCAGTGTTTCCATTTATGTTTTTGCCATTCCGACAGATTTATAAACAAAAATCGCTAGAATCCCGCTAAATCATTTAAATTCTGAAAACTGTTACAAAAAACGAATTTTTTTTAATAATTTGTCAGTTTAATTTTATTTATAAGGGATCATAGTATAGAGATTAATAATATAGACATTTAATTCAAAACTTACGTTTTTGGAGATTTCATCACACAATTAACAAGCTTCATAAGGAGAATATGTTCAGCCTAACAGATAACTAAACTTCCCAAAAATGGCGAAGATATGTGTCTTTCCATCTGTCTTTTGGTATACCAACTGTATGAATTGATCAAACCTTGATTGCGGTTTCCCACAAAATTGAAATTTTGAAAATTCTGTATATTATTAAACGTGCGATATATGTATGAGAAGATCCGAGTAAGGCGCAATCTTCACCCATCTGTTTAATGGATGAAATCTGTGTTGTATGAAATTTAACGGATTAGTAAATATTTAGCGAGTGTGTTGGCTGAAAAAATCCTGGCCAGGATATTTTTAATTAAATATGTAAAAATTATTATTTTTTAAAGTTTTTTTAGTTGTTTAATAAACATATTATACTCCAATCGAAGGCATAAAACCTATAGAATGTGTTAAACAGATGCGTGAAGATTACCAGTATTTCTTACCTGTTAATACCTACCAACCATATAGGTAGGCCAGGAAAAAAATAGACAACCCAACGTTTAGATTTAGCATGTGCAAGCAAATCGTGTAACTTGCAGATCAAACTGTTTTTGCAATACTTGCACAATGCTTTCTTGGAATCATTCAAATCTTCCACAATCCAGTTGTTTAACTCAGGATGTTTAATCCACTCTTCGCGGAATTTTTGCTTGTCGGTTTTTGGCATTGCAGAAGTGTTTTGATTCTGAATAACTCAGTGAGAGGGGAGGCCAGTATGTTTACATGTATGTATTTATATAAAAAAAAAATATTTATTGGTTCAAAAATGGTGGGTAGGCACTGTGGCCAATGGCAAAGTTCGTTTGCCACCTCCGCATTTTTTTAAGTCATGCAGAGTCCGCAAAATGCTCCGGAAGCAGTGTCCGGAGGATGCATCAGACTAGGCCGAGCATGCTTTGAAGTGCCATCTAATCAAAACTTAAGAAAGTTCAATTACATGGCAGTTGAGACGTGCATGTGCAAAAATTTCATAAATTGTATAATTTTTGCACATGCAGCAGTACATAGCATGTATTTAGGCGCCTGGTGTTAGCAGACGCGCCTAAACATATGTATGATTCACTTATATATGTATGTATGTATTTGCAGAAGATGGTCGCCACCCAACTCAAACCAAGTACAATGGAAAAATATGTTTGGAAATTTTTGATCCAAGTAATATTACAGCGCGAGTAGTGATCTTGTGGATGCAGAACTGGAATTCCAGGAGTGAAAGTGAAATACTTGTTTAGGTGCAATCACAATAGTGCAATAGTAAATGAGGTTATAATTTCTCGAAACTTAAACAAGTGTTTTTGGTGTGATGAGTTGGCAATTTAAACTATCTGCAAAAGGTAAAAGCCGATAAAATGTGCAACTGAATTGAATCTGTGCTTTGCAAATGTGAAAGATTTTGAAATAAGAAATTTTATAGAAAATATGTAGTATGTGTGCCGACGTTTATTTAAGTCAATGATTACACCAACAACCTGTAGTGAGTGTTCTGTTAATAGTGACCGTGCACTTGTTTATTTGAACAAGAAAGGATATTCAGTTATTGCACTGAATCCACAAAATCACTCGCGGTTTTTTTTTGTCTTGCGCGGAATATTGGCTATGAGCAATGTATCAAAGATTGACGTAAATGTTGTATATGCAAAAAAAGGTGCAGAAATGTTAACCACGTACCTTTGAAAATTCTTTTTACGACCAATGTGTGGTTATGTGACCAGTTATGTATGTGAATGCGGAGCGCTATTGCGTATTTGAGAAGCTCCCGCAAGCATGGTTATGGTGCTCCAGCTTTGTTTTTATGGCGTTTTGTGGAAAGTGCTTTAGTTGATGTTGCAAAGTGAGCTCAATTACGTAAATATTTTATATGCACTTCTCAACTGCCATGTAATTGAACTTTCTTATGTTTTGATTAGATGGCACTTCAAAGCATGCTCGGCCTAGTCTGATGCATCCTCCGGACACTGCTTCCGGAGCATTTTGCGGACTCTGCATGACTTACAACCATGCAGAGGTGGCAAACGAACTTTTCCATTGGCCACAGTGCCTACCCACCATTTTTGAACCAATAAATATTTTTTTTTTTATATAAATACATACATGTAAACATACTGGCCTCCCCTCTCACTGAGTTATTCATGCTCCTTCGAGCTATATTTACACCGGAGCGTGATCCCCAATCGCCCCCGTGCAAACATTTGGTCCATTCGGAGCCGTCCGATTTAACACAAAATATTGCCAGCGCCAATTTTGGGACCGTGCGATAATTGGAATACCGAAACAATAGAAATACAGTCCACCGTCTTTTGCAAAGCGAGTTTGCTATAACCAAATTGGGTCTGCCATAACAAGGAATTATACCAGGACACCACGTCTGCGCCACAAATTTAAAAGTTTTTCGTCACCAACCAACACTTTTCTAGCATTCAACTCCTCATATACCGCCACAACTCAACATTAAAACTAACCAGTAGCAAGGTACGTGGTTATATTCAGTGCATTTTACCACAATATAAACATATTTTGTGAAAAAATAACCTTTAATTTTGCGTCAAATCACCAAATATAAATATTCGCGAGTGCATAAGATAGCCTTATAAGCAGTGACTTTGTGAAAGCATCATTTTCGTGATATCGTAGTGAAGTGATTCTCCACATTCGAGTGGCTACAGCTAGTATTGGTTTGAAGTCTACACACACACACACGACAGTGAAAAGTGTTTTATCCATTTTAAAATTAGTTGCAACATCAGTTTTTTGATTTCCGACGTTCTTGCTATCGTCATTAAATTAAACTAAATTTTATATTAGTTTTACAGAAGTAGTCAATTTGCTGCACTAATCTCTTCACGATTCACTTGTCATTGGTTTGTGAACACATAACCTAACTTTTGCGATTTGCATGTTAATTGGCATTTTTAATTCAAAGTAATCACCGAAATTTTTTCACAACTAGCCTTTAATTTACGTTAATCACTTTCACAAAGTCACTTTGTTTGCATCTTTGCACTATTGTTTTTTTGATTTGGTCCCTAGAAATATATATCTATACGTATATATCTGCACAGTTGGGTGGCGAGTTTATATGCATACACGTACATACGTATCAAATTTATATCCATAAACCTTTGCTGAAAAACAAAAAAAAAATAAAGAATTGCAAAAATAACAAATATTTTAGTTGTGGATACATTTTACACTCTTTGGGGTTTTTGGTATTTTGACTCTAGCGGCAAACAATTTCGTTTTTTGAAAATTTCAACAGGTTAGAATAATCTGCTACATATTTGCAAAATTTCAAATCTTCGAAAAGAATTTTAAATTTTTAACGACCTCTTGTCCTTCTGTTGGTTGTAAACCCATCTTCAACCTCACAATGGATTCATTCATGAGCTTAGCGGAAAAAGTGACAGAATTCGAGTCCGACTTTCTTGCTTCGTCAATATCAGAGCAAAATAAGCATGTCCTTGCGATTCAGCAGGAATAACTCAGAGCTCTGTAAGAGAAAACAAAACTAACTTACGATGCCCTCAACACCTCTGAAAAATTTTCACAAGAAGATAAGAGGACATACAGAAAAATAAATAGAGGCGCGTTTGCTAGTTATGTAAATTGCATGTCGTCTTTGGCTGCTCAGGCTGAGAAACTAGCAGAAGNACCTCTGAAGAATTTTCACAAGAAGATAAGAGGACATACAGAAAAATAAATAGAGGCGCGTTTGCTAGTTATGTAAATTGCATGTCGTCTTTGGCTGCTCAGGCTGAGAAACTAGCAGAAGTAGAACGGAATGTAGAACAGAAGCCTATGCGAAAACACAATATTCACCTTCCACCGTGTGATACCGATGTTTTCAAAGGCGATTATCTGTCTTGGCCAACATTTCGAGATATGTTCACGGCCATTTACATCTCGAATCAGGAGCTTACTCCAGTTGAGAAGCTATATTACCTCAACCAAAAAACCAGAGGGGAAGCCAAAGACATTGTGAATAATGCCTTATGACTAATGAAGGTTTCGCCACAGCGTGGAATAATTTGTGTGAGCGGTACGAAAATAAGCGTATCCTCGTTAATACACAATTAAAAATTCTGTTTAATCTTAATTCCGTCAATAAAAAGATTGCAGCGCGATATTAACAATTGCTTGTCATCCCTACAAAGTCATCAAATTGACATTTCAAATTGGGACGCAATTATTGTATATCTTTGCTCTACTAAATTGCCTGACAGTACTTCGGCTCTACGGGAGCAAACCATAGACCACACAGGCGCCTTACCGAAGTGGGAAGATATGGACAAGTTCCTATCTAACAGGTTTCAAACCCTGGAAACTCTGACAGGCTTAAAGGGTACAAAAGTGGTTAAAGCGCCAAAGCCGCAAAACACCAAAAACCCTTCAGAAGCCCATAGCAAAAGACTTGGTGCATTCCAAGCAAGCGTGACCAAGTTCACTTGCACAATGTGCCAAACGAATGAGCACAAACTACGCCGCTGTTCCAAATTTTTGAAGCTTACGCCTGATGAGAGGTTTAGTTTCTTAAAGAGCAAAACAGTTGCCTGAACATACCGTGACAAGGTGCACAAGCCCCTTTAATTGCAGCACGTGCCACTCGCGACATCACTCACTCCTGCACATTTAGGGCCAATTTCACAATGCGTAGTTAACTCAGAATCGGCAGCTAACTAGAGATTTTCAGTACAAAAATCTGTAGTTAACTGCCGATTCTGAATTAACTACGCATTGTGAAATTGGCCCTTAGACAAATGTGCAAAAGGCAACAGCGGCTCGCACGCCGACTGCACCTGTCAATAACACTGCATCATCCTTTCAACAGGCTCAAGCAAAGCGCAGCTTTAATAATAGGAATAATAACAATACAAGCAAAAACGTTAAGTCTTGTTATGCTAACACGAATTCAGGTTTGCTCCTAGGAACAGCTCGCGTAAATATACGTCTCAATGCACAGATTTTACTGCTCGAGCACTTATTGATTCTGGTTCTGAGTGTTCGTTCATAACAGAACGACTCAAACGCAGAATTAAACTGTCAGCTAAGAGGATGCGNGTTCTGAGTGTTCGTTCATAACAGAACGACTCAAACGCAGAATCAACCTGCCAGCTAAGAGGATGCATGCCCAAGTCTCGGGCATTACGAATGCAACCTCTGCGCAGGTCAAAGAGGCATGCAGCATAGAACTTCGATCCCCAGTTGATCCATTGTTCAGCCTGCATGCAACGGTGCTCGTCCTAACAAAACTAACTGGAAATCTACCATCCTGTCATATCAGCGCCATGACTATGCAGGCATTTCCAGGTCTTGTTCTAGCTGATCAACCNTCTACCATCCTGTCATATCAGCGCTATGACTATGCAGGCATTTCCAGGTCTTGTTCTAGCTGATAAACGGTTCTACGTGAATGAAGAAGTAGACCTCGTACTTGGCGGAGACATTTATCCCCAAATTATTTTATGCGGCTTGAAGAAAAATGTACTCAGTACACTTCTCGCCCAAGAAACAGTGTTCGGTTGGATATTAACCGGATGCACAGATGCACCCAATCCAACCAACAATATAGTTTCGTATCACAGTGAAGTTGCCTTGGATAAACAACTTACTGCATTCTGGGAAATAGAAGACATACCGNAGTGTTCGGTTGGATATTAACCGGATGCACAGATGCACCCAATCCAACCAACAATATAGTTTCGTATCACAGCGAAGTTGCCTTGAACAAACAACTTACTGCATTCTGGGAACTCGAAGACATACCAAAAAACAAAAGCTTGAACGAAGACGACCAATACTGTGATGAACTTTATCGGAAGACAACTCGTAGACGAGAAGACGGAAAATACGTAGTCTCGCTACCATTTAGGCAGGAATTTCCCGCAAACATCTGCCTAGGCCCGTCTCTTAAAAAAGCATGCTCTCAGTTCTTACGGAATGAGACACGGCTTGCAAAGGATACCGTCCTACAAAAAGAGTATAATAGGGTACTAGCTGAATATGAATCACTAGGACATATGTCCAGAATAAATGATAGTATTTCAGCAGACTCTTCCGATAACTACTTTCTACCTCACCACGCTGTTATAAAGGCAGAAAGTACCTCCACCAAAGTTCGAGTCGTCTTTAATGCCTCAAGTCCAACGGCTAA
The DNA here is from genome assembly GCF_001687245.7 of Rhagoletis zephyria. Classification (NCBI taxonomy): domain Eukaryota; kingdom Metazoa; phylum Arthropoda; class Insecta; order Diptera; family Tephritidae; genus Rhagoletis; species Rhagoletis zephyria. The sequence goes on along the minus strand of NW_016157144.1, from coordinate 261,270 downwards.
TGGCACAAGTCTGAACGATGTACTTCTCCCAGGTCCAGTTCTCCAAGCAGATCTTCCGATCCTTATACTCCGCTGGAGGTTATACAGATACGTTTTTAATAGTGACATCGAGAAGATGTATCGGCAAGTTTGGGTGGATAGCAACCATACCAAATATCAGCGGATAGTTTTCCGTACAAACCCGAACGAACCTGTAAGTCTATACGAATTAAAGACTGTCACTTTCGGGATTAATTGTGCTCCTTACCTCGCGATAAGGACACTTCTACAACTGGCTGACGATGTAGAAAGCTCTTCCCCAATAGCATCTAACATACTACGGAAATGCATGTATGTGGATGACGTGCTAGCTGGAGGACATAGCATCGATTCTACCGTAAAAGCAAGAGATGAAATCTCTGAAGTACTACGGTCAGCCGGTTTTCCGCTAAGGAAATGGACCTCAAACTGTGCGGAAATTCTAAAGGACATCCCAAAAACGGACTTACTCAGTGAAGACTTTTTGGCATTCGAAGACACCAGCACGGTTAAGGCTCTTGACATAAGATGGAATGCCCATACGGATCTTTTCTATTTCATGGCAAGACCATTGGAGGACCGCGATACACTTACAAAAAGGGCGATACTATCAGCTATCGCCAAGCTATTTGATCCGCTAGGATGGCTTGCTCCAATAGTCGTTGTAGCCAAAATAATTATGCAGAGTATTTGGCTAAAAGTCACAGACTGGGATG
>NW_016157144.1:254510-260415 GCF_001687245.7 Rhagoletis zephyria | reverse complement strand
GTTCTACGTTAATGAAGAAGTAGACCTCGTACTTGGCGGAGATATTTATCCCCAAATTATTTTATGCGGCCTGAAGAAAAATGTACTCAGCACTCTTCTCGCCCAAGAAACCGTGTTCGGTTGAATATTAACCGGTTGCACAGATGCGCCCAATCCAACCAACAATATAGTTTCGTATCACTTTTTTAAGAGACGGGCCTAGGCAGATGTTTGCGGGAAATTCCTGCCTAAATGGTAGCGAGACTACGTATTTTCCGTCTTCTCGTCTACGAGTTGTCTTCCGATAAAGTTCATCACAGTATTTGTCGTCTTCGTTCAAGCTTTTGTTTTTTCGGTATGTCTTCTATTTCCCAGAATGCAGTAAGTTGTTTATCCAAGGCAACTTCACTGTGATACGAAACTATATTGTTGGTTGGATTGGGCGCATCTGTGCAACCGGTTAATATTCAACCGAACACGGTTTCTTGGGCGAGAAGAGTGCTGAGTACATTTTTCTTCAGGCCGCATAAAATAATTTGGGGATAAATATCTCCGCCAAGTACGAGGTCTACTTCTTCATTAACGTAGAACGGTTGATCAGCTAGAACAAGACCTGGAAATGCCTGCATAGTCATGGCGCTGATATGACAGGATGGTAGATTTCCAGTTAGTTTTGTTAGGACGAGCACCGTTGCATGCAGGCTGAACAATGGATCAACTGGGGATCGAAGTTCTATGCTGCATGTCTCTTTGACCTGCGCAGAGGTTGCATTCGTAATGCCCGAGACTTGGGCACGCATCCTCTTAGCTGACAGTTTAATTCTGCGTTTGAGTCGTTCTGTTATGAACGAACACTCAGAACCAGAATCAATAAGTGCTCGAGCAGTAAAATCTGTGCATTGAGACGTATATTTACGCGAGCTGTTCCTAGGAGCAAACCTGAATTCGTGTTAGCATAACAAGACTTAACGTTTTTGCTTGTATTGTTATTATTCCTATTATTAAAGCTGCGCTTTGCTTGAGCCTGTTGAAAGGATGATGCAGTGTTATTGACAGGTGCAGTCGGCGTGCGAGCCGCTGTTGCCTTTTGCACATTTGTCTAAGGGCCAATTTCACAATGCGTAGTTAATTCAGAATCGGCAGTTAACTACAGATTTTTGTACTGAAAATCTCTAGTTAGCTGCCGATTCTGAGTTAACTACGCATTGTGAAATTGGCCCTAAATGTGCAGGAGTGAGTGATGTCGCGAGTGGCACGTGCTGCAATTAAAGTGGCTTGTGCACCTTGTCACGGTATGTTCAGGCAACTGTTTTGCTCTTTAAGAAACTAAACCTCTCATCAGGCGTAAGCTTCAAAAATTTGGAACAGCGGCGTAGTTTGTGCTCATTCGTTTGGCACATTGTGCAAGTGAACTTGGTCACGCTTGCTTGGAATGCACCAAGTCTTTTGCTATGGGCTTCTGAAGGGTTTTTGGTGTTTTGCGGCTTTGGCGCTTTAACCACTTTTGTACCCTTTAAGCCTGTCAGAGTTTCCAGGGTTTGAAACCTGTTAGATAGGAACTTGTCCATATCTTCCCACTTCGGTAAGGCGCCTGTGTGGTCTATGGTTTGCTCCCGTAGAGCCGAAGTACTGTCAGGCAATTTAGTAGAGCAAAGATATACAATAATTGCGTCCCAATTTGAAATGTCAATTTGATGACTTTGTAGGGATGACAAGCAATTGTTAATATCGCGCTGCAATCTTTTTATTGACGGAATTAAGATTAAACAGAATTTTTAATTGTGTATTAACGAGGATACGCTTATTTTCGTACCGCTCACACAAATTATTCCACGCTGTGGCGAAACCTTCATTAGTCATAAGGCATTATTCACAATGTCTTTGGCTTCCCCTCTGGTTTTTTGGTTGAGGTAATATAGCTTCTCAACTGGAGTAAGCTCCTGATTCGAGATGTAAATGGCCGTGAACATATCTCGAAATGTTGGCCAAGACAGATAATCGCCTTTGAAAACATCGGTATCACACGGTGGAAGGTGAATATTGTGTTTTCGCATAGGCTTCTGTTCTACATTCCGTTCTACTTCTGCTAGTTTCTCAGCCTGAGCAGCCAAAGACGACATGCAATTTACATAACTAGCAAACGCGCCTCTATTTATTTTTCTGTATGTCCTCTTATCTTCTTGTGAAAATTTTTCAGAGGTGTTGAGGGCATCGTAAGCTAGTTTTGTTTTCTCTTACAGAGCTCTGAGTTATTCCTGCTGAATCGCAAGGACATGCTTATTTTGCTCTGATATTGACGAAGCAAGAAAGTCGGACTCGAATTCTGTCACTTTTTCCGCTAAGCTCATGAATGAATCCATTGTGAGGTTGAAGATGGGTTTACAACCAACAGAAGGACAAGAGGTCGTTAAAAATTTAAAATTCTTTTCGAAGATTTGAAATTTTGCAAATATGTAGCAGATTATTCTAACCTGTTGAAATTTTCAAAAAACGAAATTGTTTGCCGCTAGAGTCAAAATACCAAAAACCCCAAAGAGTGTAAAATGTATCCACAACTAAAATATTTGTTATTTTTGCAATTCTTTATTTTTTTTTTGTTTTTCAGCAAAGGTTTATGGATATAAATTTGATACGTATGTACGTGTATGCATATAAACTCGCCACCCAACTGTGCAGATATATACGTATAGATATATATTTCTAGGGACCAAATCAAAAAAACAATAGTGCAAAGATGCAAACAAAGTGACTTTGTGAAAGTGATTAACGTAAATTAAAGGCTAGTTGTGAAAAAATTTCGGTGATTACTTTGAATTAAAAATGCCAATTAACATGCAAATCGCAAAAGTTAGGTTATGTGTTCACAAACCAATGACAAGTGAATCGTGAAGAGATTAGTGCAGCAAATTGACTACTTTTGTAAAACTAATATAAAATTTAGTTTAATTTAATGACGATAGCAAGAACGTCGGAAATCAAAAAACTGATGTTGCAACTAATTTTAAAATGGATAAAACACTTTTCACTGTCGTGTGTGTGTGTGTAGACTTCAAACCAATACTAGCTGTAGCCACTCGAATGTGGAGAATCACTTCACTACGATATCACGAAAATGATGCTTTCACAAAGTCACTGCTTATAAGGCTATCTTATGCACTCGCGAATATTTATATTTGGTGATTTGACGCAAAATTAAAGGTTATTTTTTCACAAAATATGTTTATATTGTGGTAAAATGCACTGAATATAACCACGTACCTTGCTACTGGTTAGTTTTAATGTTGAGTTGTGGCGGTATATGAGGAGTTGAATGCTAGAAAAGTGTTGGTTGGTGACGAAAAACTTTTAAATTTGTGGCGCAGACGTGGTGTCCTGGTATAATTCCTTGTTATGGCAGACCCAATTTGGTTATAGCAAACTCGCTTTGCAAAAGACGGTATTTCTATTGTTTCGGTATTCCAATTATCGCACGGTCCCAAAATTGGCGCTGGCAATATTTTGTGTTAAATCGGACGGCTCCGAATGGACCAAATGTTTGCACGGGGGCGATTGGGGATCACGCTCCGGTGTAAATATAGCTCGAAGGAGCATGAATAACTCAGTGAGAGGGGAGGCCAGTATGTTTACATGTATGTATTTATATAAAAAAAAAATATTTATTGGTTCAAAAATGGTGGGTAGGCACTGTGGCCAATGGAAAAGTTCGTTTGCCACCTCTGCATGGTTGTAAGTCATGCAGAGTCCGCAAAATGCTCCGGAAGCAGTGTCCGGAGGATGCATCAGACTAGGCCGAGCATGCTTTGAAGTGCCATCTAATCAAAACATAAGAAAGTTCAATTACATGGCAGTTGAGAAGTGCATATAAAATATTTACGTAATTGAGCTCACTTTGCAACATCAACTAAAGCACTTTCCACAAAACGCCATAAAAACAAAGCTGGAGCACCATAACCATGCTTGCGGGAGCTTCTCAAATACGCAATAGCGCTCCGCATTCACATACATAACTGGTCACATAACCACACATTGGTCGTAAAAAGAATTTTCAAAGGTACGTGGTTAACATTTCTGCACCTTTTTTTGCATATACAACATTTACGTCAATCTTTGATACATTGCTCATAGCCAATATTCCGCGCAAGACAAAAAAAAACCGCGAGTGATTTTGTGGATTCAGTGCAATAACTGAATATCCTTTCTTGTTCAAATAAACAAGTGCACGGTCACTATTAACAGAACACTCACTACAGGTTGTTGGTGTAATCATTGACTTAAATAAACGTCGGCACACATACTACATATTTTCTATAAAATTTCTTATTTCAAAATCTTTCACATTTGCAAAGCACAGATTCAATTCAGTTGCACATTTTATCGGCTTTTACCTTTTGCAGATAGTTTAAATTGCCAACTCATCACACCAAAAACACTTGTTTAAGTTTCGAGAAATTATAACCTCATTTACTATTGCACTATTGTGATTGCACCTAAACAAGTATTTCACTTTCACTCCTGGAATTCCAGTTCTGCATCCACAAGATCACTACTCGCGCTGTAATATTACTTGGATCAAAAATTTCCAAACATATTTTTCCATTGTACTTGGTTTGAGTTGGGTGGCGACCATCTTCTGCAAATACATACATACATATATAAGTGAATCATACATATGTTTAGGCGCGTCTGCTAACACCAGGCGCCTAAATACATGCTATGTACTGCTGCATGTGCAAAAATTATACAATTTATGAAATTTTTGCACATGCACGTCTCAACTGCCATGTAATTGAACTTTCTTAAGTTTTGATTAGATGGCACTTCAAAGCATGCTCGGCCTAGTCTGATGCATCCTCCGGACACTGCTTCCGGAGCATTTTGCGGACTCTGCATGACTTAAAAAAATGCGGAGGTGGCAAACGAACTTTGCCATTGGCCACAGTGCCTACCCACCATTTTTGAACCAATAAATATTTTTTTTTTATATAAATACATACATGTAAACATACTGGCCTCCCCTCTCACTGAGTTATTCAGAATCAAAACACTTCTGCAATGCCAAAAACCGACAAGCAAAAATTCCGCGAAGAGTGGATTAAACATCCTGAGTTAAACAACTGGATTGTGGAAGATTTGAATGATTCCAAGAAAGCATTGTGCAAGTATTGCAAAAACAGTTTGATCTGCAAGTTACACGATTTGCTTGCACATGCTAAATCTAAACGTTGGGTTGTCTATTTTTTTCCTGGCCTACCTATATGGTTGGTAGGTATTAACAGGTAAGAAATACTGGTAATCTTCACGCATCTGTTTAACACATTCTATAGGTTTTATGCCTTCGATTGGAGTATAATATGTTTATTAAACAACTAAAAAAACTTTAAAAAATAATAATTTTTACATATTTAATTAAAAATATCCTGGCCAGGATTTTTTCAGCCAACACACTCGCTAAATATTTACTAATCCGTTAAATTTCATACAACACAGATTTCATCCATTAAACAGATGGGTGAAGATTGCGCCTTACTCGGATCTTCTCATACATATATCGCACGTTTAATAATATACAGAATTTTCAAAATTTCAATTTTGTGGGAAACCGCAATCAAGGTTTGATCAATTCATACAGTTGGTATACCAAAAGACAGATGGAAAGACACATATCTTCGCCATTTTTGGGAAGTTTAGTTATCTGTTAGGCTGAACATATTCTCCTTATGAAGCTTGTTAATTGTGTGATGAAATCTCCAAAAACGTAAGTTTTGAATTAAATGTCTATATTATTAATCTCTATACTATGATCCCTTATAAATAAAATTAAACTGACAAATTATTAAAAAAAATTCGTTTTTTGTAACAGTTTTCAGAATTTAAATGATTTAGCGGGATTCTAGCGATTTTTGTTTATAAATCTGTCGGAATGGCA
>NW_016157144.1:252681-254485 GCF_001687245.7 Rhagoletis zephyria | reverse complement strand
CATGCTCTCAGTTCTTCCGGAATGAGACACGGCTTGCAAAGGATACCGTCCTACAAAAAGAGTGTAATAGGGTACTAGCTGAATATGAATCACTAGGACACATGTCCAGAATAAATGATAGCAATTCAGCAGACTCTTCCGATAACTAATTTTTTGCCTCACCACGCTGTCATAAAGGCAGAAAGTACCTCCATCAAAGTTCGAGTCGTCTTTAATGCCTTAAGTCCAACGGCTAATGGCACAAGTCTGAACGATGTACTTCTCCCAGGTCCAGTTCTCCAAGCAGATCTTCCGATCCATATACTCCGCTGGAGGTTATACAGATACGTTTTTAATAGTGACATCGAGAAGGTGTACCGACAAATTTGGGTGGATAGCAACCATACCAAATATCAGCGGATAGTTTTCCGTACAAACCCGAACGAACCTGTAAGTCTATATGAATTAAAGACTGTCACTTTCGGGATTAATTGTGCTGCTTGCCTCGCGATAAGGACACTTTTACAACTGGCTGACAATGTAGAAAGTTCTTCCCCAATAGCATCAAACATACTACGAAAATGCATGTATGTGGATGACGCGCTAGCTGGAGGACACAGCATCGACTCTACCGTAAAATCAAGAGATGAAATCTCTGAAGTGCTACGGTCAGCCGGTTTTCCGCTAAGGAAATGGACCTCAAACTGTGCGGAAATTCTAAAGGACATTCCAAAAACTTACTCAGTGACGACTTTTTGGCATTCGAAGATACCAGCAGGGTTAAGGCTCTTGGCATAAGATGGAATGCCCATACGGATCTTTTCTATTTCATAGCGAGACCATTGGAGGACCGCGATACACTTACAAAAAGGGCGATACTATCAGCTATCGCCAAGCTATTTGATCCGCTAGGATGGCTTGCTCCAATAGTCGTTGTAGCCAAAATAATTATGCAGAGTATTTGGCTAAAAGTCACAGACTGGGATGAGACTGTGTCTTCTACTACTTTGGAACGCTGGCAGAATTTAACCAAACATTACCATGAAATAGACAATATTAGAATACCTCCAGTGTTGCCGCGCCGTCTCAAGAAAATGTATCCCTGACCAAGCCAAAAATGTATCCAAATGTATCCAATTTTCTTTTTTTACATATACATCTCATAATTTGAAAGAAAACCAAACATTTTCATGAAAAAGACATAATTTAACCCATGCTAAGGCCTTGGAATACATGTGCATAAAATCAAACATTTGTAATTTCAATTTATAAAGTACATTTTTTGTGCATAAGTATTTTGCAAAGTAAATATAATAAATAGCAAGTACACTCTAAAAAGAGCATGTAAAACTACTACTGAAAAGTATATATTTTTCAACAAGAATCTGTATAAATATACGTATAGGATGTTAAGTATTTGATTTTGAACTTGAGACCTTTAAAATATACACATAAATACACATATGTAGAATGTTTAAAATTGCAAAAATTTTCAACTACAAATACATTTCCTACTAATAATAAACATTACTTTATTTTAAACATTTTATGTGTAAAAGTAAACAGACAATGATTAATTTTATTACACGGCGTGCAAATTTGCATACATTAAAATAGGAGACTGGTTACCTCTCTCAATATGCGCAAATACACAAACATTTTTTAGAGTGTATTTAAAGTCTTTTCAGTAAAATTCATAAAAGTTTCCTTAAATAAATCAAATTTAGTTTTTTAAACTACATTGAAATCTTCTTTCTTTTTAAATTAACAAATGGAAATATGTGATATGAAAGAGATTACTACAGAAAGAGTATAATTTACTTTA
>NW_016157144.1:248701-249824 GCF_001687245.7 Rhagoletis zephyria | reverse complement strand
GTTGATTTTTGGCAATTTTTTCACGCAGTTTCTTCCATGCAAATTATGTGTGTAATTTTTTTTCTTGTATGGAAGAAACTGCGAATAAGAAATTGTCAAAAAATAAAGAGGTTCTCTAGCTATTCAAGCGTGCACTTTATTATACTAAAATTAAATGCGCTATAAAACTGCATACTTAAAATTTTTCTAAAAAATCTGATTTGAAAGTAGAACTTCATACTAACTATATTTTTATAAAAAACAATTAGAGAAGAAATCAGAATAAAAAACTTTGCATTCATGGCGAAAAATTCTCTGTGCCAATATTTTTTCCCGGCACTGTATATGTGAAGATATTTTCAGATAAATAAATATTAACAAACTATCTATTAACAAATTAACAATTAAATAAGAGGGGTTTAATATATATTATAAAGTTGCTGAATTTATTTTTTATCTTTTTTGCCGATAGGCTGCCAATTTTTTTTGCCGGTCGTGTGCATATTGGAAGTGCTTCTTTCAAACGGAAATAAAAACTTCTACGTGGGAGTTAAATTTTTGACGAAAAGCACCTAAGAAAATAAAGTGAAAGATTAAACTCCATTGGAAACCGGAAAATTTAATTAAGTAAAAAGTGGTAATAAATAATATTATGATCCGTACTTCTTATTGCCGCAGTCGTTGCCAAACCAATAGCGCTGCTTTTGGTACCAGTTCCCTTCCACGAGAAAAGTTTTGCTACCTCATCTGTAATAATTTTTTTTTAATGAATCATTTATTGACGCTCGTACGGATAAGGCTTCGGATTTCGCACGTCTTTATATCAATATATAGCTATATTATCAATAAAACATTAAGTTCAATAACTGCAAAGACCTAATAAACTAGCAAATAAAAAAATAAATAACTATCAACTTACGAGATAGGGGAATTAAACGTTTAAATCCTTTAGTGTTACTCCGCGCAGCCTGTGAAAGAATTGCAAAACTCGTTAAATTAATTTGTATTTTTGAATTACATATGTAGTAGCTACTTACAAGAAGTTTAATTATAAAAGAAAGTGGTAGATCGTCCTTGGCGTTTGCACCAGTCTGCCAATAAATCACATACTTAATAATTTTCTTTAATTAATTTAATAATTTAT
>NW_016157144.1:247947-248474 GCF_001687245.7 Rhagoletis zephyria | reverse complement strand
CATAAAACTCATAATTTGGTATTGGTACGGATGATATAACATCGCTGATGTTTCTGTTATATTTTTTATATAAAATATTCAATCTTTTCATCAGAAATAACGATCAATATTTAGCAAATCATATCGATTTCAAATCGTTCGATTTACAGAACATGCCTGGTTATGTATATATGTATATATATTTTAAAATTAGAAAAAAAATTGTCTACTATTATTAGATCTTTTGAGTAAAAGCTTACCTTCGTCCTTTGTTTAATTTATATATGTTTATATAATTTACTTAAAACCGTTCACAAAAATGGACCTTATTCANAGTAAAAGCTTACCTTCGTCCTTTGTTTAATTTATATATGTTTATATAATTTACTTAAAACCGTTCACAAAAATGGACCTTATTCACAGCAAGTTTCTGTGATAAATGAGAACTCATCTCAATAAAGAGATAAGTTTATATACTACAATTTCATTTCTATAATACGCATAAGAATTCAAAAATTGGCTGGCTTTCAAAACGTCAATCACATTTA
>NW_016157144.1:238301-247847 GCF_001687245.7 Rhagoletis zephyria | reverse complement strand
GTGCTGTTTTGGACTCGGCCAAAATGGCTTAGGCGGTTACAGCGCCAATTAAGAAGAAGAAGATTATATTAGTATATGTTATATAGTGGCCATTTGTTTGTTGATCTTTTTTATGTATGTTTAATTAAAATTGTTTTAGTTGCTTTTAATTTTTAGTTAAACTTTTATTTCAAACTTTTTTATTTAAAATGTCTAATAAATTGATGCGTACTTTAGCTTATTTTAATTGTATTCAATTTAAGTTGATTTAATTTAGTTGTATTTATTTATTTAATTGTATATATATATATTTTCTTTTAGTTTATTAGAATTTCGGGTTGATTTCTTTATTTAACATTTAGTTATTTAGACTTTTACCTTGTGGTAGTTTGTTGTATTTAATTTCGCTTAGATCAATCCAGGCTATTTGATTTAATTTAATTTAAGCTTAGCTAACGTTATTTTGATTTCAATATATTTCTTTTATTTACTTTTATTTTAATTGTAAGTTAATTTATTTTAGTAGTTTATTTTTGTTTACTTAAATTGTACTTAATTTCCGGTAATTCTAAGTTTACCTAATCTATAGTCGTTGTTTTTTTTTGTTTTTTTTACATCTTTCTTGCAAACTTATAATTTGTTTGTTACTATGTGTAGCTGTTTCTAATAGGCTAGTATGTAAGTATATTATTTAACGCCTTCGTTAGGAGCTTTAAGTTTATATATCTATATATTTAATTTTCGCTTGCTAGCAAAACTTTCCGCTTCCTTATTAGAATATATACACACAACTTCCCTTTTATCATAGAACTAGTTCCATCTAATTGGAACCTTAGAAGTTCATTAATTTTCAAAATTGTCTTATTTATCGTTTCATACCAGAGGGCTGCATGAATTCATTCAAAACGCTGAGTGTTTTGTACATGAAGTAGAAAATTTAAATCCACTGCACTCTGTTTGGCTAGAAGTTTGAATCAAGTCATGCAGAGGTCTAGTATGTATACACATATATATAAGGATCTATCAGCAAAATTAAGTTACGTGTTTTTTTTTCTTTCTTATTATTGGGGTTTCACCCCCTTCTTTCTTTTTGCTTAAAATAGATTAAGCTTACTAAATTTTATATATATATATTTCTTTTCTGTTTTTTATATTGTATTTGGGCCCGAAGGACTCACCCACTGTTGCAACAGGCCTTGGTGGGGCCTGCTGTTGTTGTTGTAGTTGTTGCTGGTGTTGTCGGTGTTGGTGATGATACGCTGCTGTTGATGTGGCAACCGTTGTTGCTGCCGTGTCTCGCAACCGCTGCTGTGGCGGTTGTTGTTGTTACCTTGTCTCGCAACCGCTGCTGTGGCGGTTGTTGTTGTTACCTTGTCCCGCAACCGCTGCTGTGGCGGTTGTTGTTGCTGCCGTGTCTTGCTACCGCTGCTGTGGCGGTTGTTGTTGCTACCGTGTCTCGCAACCGCTGCTGTGGCGGTTGTTGTTACCTTGTCTCGCAACCGCTGCTGTGGTGCTTGTTGTTGTTACCTTGTCTCGCAACCGCTGCTGTGGCGGTTGTTGTTGCTGCCGTGTCTTGCAACCGCTGCTGTGGCGGTTGCTGTTGCTGCCGTGTCCCGCAACCGCTACTGTGGCGGTTGTGGTTGCTGCCGTGTCTTGCAACCGCTGCTGTGGCGGTTGTTGTTGTTACGTCTCCTCCGCGCCCGGTGTTGAGAGGGGTAAGAGGACACCTGGAATGTAGAGTCAAAGCTAGAATGCATAGGCATATTATAATCATTTCTGGTTCGCTCTTCAGCTGAACCCAATTGTTAGTGGCCACCAATGTCGTTCGAATCCCTTAGTTACGACTTTTCCGGCTAAGTGCCACTCTCAAATGTGGGTTCAGCTGCAGTTGCAACTAGGTCGTAGTTATAGACTTAGAAGTATTTGTAAAAAGGTATTTTGCACTGTGTCAAAACTTACCTGACTTGGACTCGTTCGCTCGGTGAAATGGCTCCAATTGGTGGCCGCTCCTGCGGGCGTGAAGCCTCGCAATGCTACTGCGAAGCACAGTGATGCACTCTCCGAAGCTATTTATCCGCTTTGTAGTTAGTGAAATTTTTGTTGCTTGTAGTCGACGAAATTGTTTTTCACGTCGACTACTGTTCGAACACACGTTTGTTTCTTAGTTTTTCTTAGTTTGCGTTTTTTTCTTCTTCGCATATGCGATCCTTTTTGCTTTACGCAAGTTCACTAGGTTTCACAATTTAATTAAATTTTAATTTAACACTCCGCCCTTTTTTTGTTCTTTTTTTTCGTTTCGCCACTCAACTGTTCCGCGAACTTCAATCGTTGAATCTGACATACTAATGGCCGAATGTGGGGTTGCCATCGGGTTCTTATACCCTTGCATTGCGGGAAGATTCCATTTGGAAGAATAACGGGCACTGCGTCTTTTGGACTAGTCCCGTTACTCTTCCAAATGGAATTTGCCGCAGTGCAAGGAGGAATATGAAAAAAAATCCGGAGTTGCCGTGACTCCTTTGCAAGTATTATTTTTTTTACCGGACTTAACCGCAAAAAAAAATCTTTGAAAATTGCTAGTTTACAAATTTGACAGTTTCGTGGTGAATACGAACGTCAGAATTTTATCTAGCTCATGGCTAGGTAAAATTTGACAGCTTCTAAGTGTAATCAGCCTTATCATGAGTTTCATTTATTTTTCCGAACCGGTTCACTTTTAAACTTTTGGTTTCCATGTATTTACTATAGGCGGATGAACAATTTTCGGGCGAAACTCAGGATAAGGAAGAATATTGTGGGCGGTAATAAAGAATGAAAATCAAAAATGGAATCTGATAAAAACAAAAAGAACGTACTTTACTTGCAAGTTATAAAATAGATGTAGATTTGACCGTACAAGACTCTTAAGTGACTAATGCATGACATTCGCTACGGGGAAGTTACGTCTTAAATGACTTTGGGCTCCGTTTGTATGGAAGCCGGTAATGACTTTTTCATATAAATGGTAATTTCGTCGTTGATGTCATCTGCATGACTTGGTCACATTCGAGCGACAGTATCTTGCAATGGACTTTTTATAAGTGGCCGCTGCAAGACATTGTCTGCTATAAGTCTTCGATAGGAGTACACCTGCATGACGTCCTTGTCAGCTATATGTCGATTAGGATTCACAGCAAGTGCGACGATGTCACTAAATCCTCATTAGTGACGATGTCACCGGTGAACATTTTCGCTACTGGGATGCTCTGTCGAAGCTGCCCACTTGTATTCTAGAACAGTGGTCGGCATCAGTGTTGCCGCGAATCATTTTTAGTGGTAACCAAATTCCTTTAAAAAAAAGGGCTAAAAAAGTCGTTGTGGCTAAAAACGGTAGCTAAAATTTTTTACTTACATATACATATATAAGTATCCACGCAAACATTTTCAATAAGTAAAGGTATAGAAAAACAATGAGCTCTGGAAAAAAAGCTAATGTTTTATCCAACCAAAAACCTTATTGTATAAAAGGGGAAATATACGACACCTGCTTGCTGACTCCAAGTGATTGTACCATCAGGTAGAGCTGCAAAAGTATCGACGCTGTACTCGATTTTTTCGATATTTAAGAGAAGAAAACTCGATATATCGATATATACCGTTAATTTTTAATTCTACAATGAAACACTGAAAAATCATCTACTCATTCAAAAAATGCATAGAACCATTTACCAACAGAAAATTTTATTATACATATATATGAGGTACATATGTATGTATGTATGGACTGACCCACACTCAAAATCAAACAGTGATATTATTACAGTATTCGCAATGTTTTTCATTCTATATTTGTTTTCATTACTTTTTTATAAAAGTATAGCTCAATCTGTAAAAAAAGCCATATAAACCTAAATTGTAAAATTTTTGCAAAAATTAGAAAAAAATCAAAGAAGTGTTAGGGCTGTTAACTTATTTATTAACGATTTAACTATAGTTTAAAATAGATAAGTTTACGTCACAATAATATGTTTAATTTGTTAAATGACCGTGTATGTTCTTGTGGTGTGATTGTACGACTTCAAAATCTATTTGAAAATTTTATGATTGTACTAGCATGCTGGTGTTGTGGGTGGTGAAATTTTCTCAATTTTCTAAGTAAAAAGTATTTTGGCGGAAATTTCTTGCACTATATGAGTCAAAGCCGTGTTTTTGAAAGATTAAGTTCACGATATTGCAGTTGTGAATTTAAAAAAAAAAAAACAATATATAACAAAATGGTATAAAAATTATGAAATTTCAGCTCTAATCATTTCGATCTTTCCTCGACCTCATTGTTAAAGAAATAAATATTGTACCAGCATGCTGGTAAGTTATATGCTTCGAGCCTGATGGTATAATCACTTGATGGAGCCAGCAAGCTGGTGTCGTATAAAAGATTAGCTTTTTTTCCAGAGTTCATTGTTTTTATATACTATTACTTATTGAAAATGGTTACGTATATACTTATCTATGTATATGTAAGTAACAAATTTTAGCTACGATTTTTGGCCACAACAACTTTTTTTAGCTCTGTTTTAGCCCTTTTTTTTAAGGAATTTGGCTACTACTAAAAATGATACGCGGCAACACTGCTCAGCTGGCGCTCTTCGTATACGTGTGAAACACACATGTGCTCAGAGAACGCTCAGTGAGTTTTAGGGCCGTTTACATACGACTTTCCTGGCTTTGCTTGACAGTTCGAACTTCGACAACAAAGCGTGAAGTGTAGAAGGCCTGCAAAAAATTGTGCGACTAATCTCTAATGAGAGTATTCCGAGATTACTCTCAATCGGGTACAATTGGCCATTAATTAGTCCCAACTAGTCTCATACGGGTACTAATGGAGGTTAATTATTCTCGACTCATCCCTTATGGGTATAATTGGAGATCAATTAGTCCCCAACTCATCTCTAACGAGTACTATTAACGATTTAATGATATGTACGCTCTTAGTCAATGAAATTTCATGTGCGGCGTTGGCACACAGAGAAGAAGATCAACTCACACGCCTTCTTACGCTCTATCGTTTAGTCGTTGGCTAGAGTAGGGATGCATAGCATAGGTGCACGCAGTCGACGTCGCGGGCAAACTGCGAGCACGCGAGTGTGCTAGGCGAGGTGAAGTGAGCTGTACGGAGATAGCATACATATTATGTATGTATGTATGTGTACTTTTGCGACAACTGAGCCAGTGTGGCATCAGGCCACCAGAAAAAGCCAATTTTTCCAAAACAAAAGCGCCAAGTTTTTATTATCATGTTTAATAATTTTTTTTGATTCAGTAAAAAATGTATGTACATTAGACTGCATCACCAAAAAAAGTTGCGGTTTTTCCGCCGGGATTACAAAATTTATTATATTTTAAGACGTCCACCAAAATATTTCGGACAAATATTAAGATTTAAGCGAGCTGGACCGATTTGAGAATACCTCCAAAAATTAAGTTTTTTATGAATAAAAATGTTTCTTAAAGAACTTTTTGAAAAAAGTCCCCTCAGATGACAAATTAGATTAAGCTTAAAAAATCTGCATAAAAATATTTAAAAATCTTTTCAACGGACCGTATGAATGCGATTTTTGATGCTGTTTTTTACTTGTTTCACAGATTGTTTTACGAAAAACTTGAATAACTGGGTCAAAAATGTTCTGATTTAGACTTATGGGATCTCAGTAGAAAAGTATTTTCACACTATTTTTATTTCTGGCCAAAAAGACGTCATTCGTGTCCCATCTTGTTTTTTCGAATACCAACACATCTTAATTCAACTTTGAATGATGTTCGTTCATCCTACCTTTCTCTTCCATCCTTTGAATGAGTTTATTAGCAAAGAAATAAAAGGGGTGAGAAAATACCTTTCCAATGACACCTCTTAACTCTAAATCGGAAGAGTTTAGGTTCAGTTTTTCAAGTTTTTCCTATACCAATCTTTGAAAAAAGTTAAAAAACAGCATCAAAAATCTCATCATTACGATTCCGTTAAAAATTTTTTTTTTTCATTTTTTTTTAATATTTTTACGCAAATATTTTAAGCTTAAACCGTTTTGTCATTTGAAGGGATTTTTTCAAAAAAAATCTTTAAGAAACTATTTTTATTCATAAAAAACTCCATTTTTGGAGGTATTTTCAAATCGGTCCAGCTCACTTAAATCTTAATATTTTTCCGAAATATTTTGGTGGACGTCTTAAAATATAATAGATTTTATAATTCCAATGGAAAAATAGTACCGATTTTTTTTTGTATGGGGAGTGATGCAGTCTAATGTACATATCCATTTCCTCGCGTTTTTATTAATATATTAATTTCAATACATTTATAACAACGCAAAACATATTTAATTTACCTATTCCTCACATTTTATTCAGTAAATGAATTCCATCTTATGTAGAATATTAGTGTATAGTGTATACATACATACATATGTACCTATGCAATCGGTGTGCTTAAATTAAAGAAGCATTACTAAATAACGCACCAAGCATTGAATTCCAATTATTTTGGCTTTTTGGTTNTATAAAATTCTAGCTCATTGTCAAACAAAAACCTTGCAAATAAATCTAAACTTGAAAGATTGAAAAAAATCAACAAAGTTTCATCAAATTTTCACAGTTTTTGTTTAGAATTTATAGACATGTTGTGGGTTAACATTTTTGTAGCCCATTCATTCTAGTATAATAAGGTGCAAGTTTGAAGTGTCTAAAAAATACCAATGATTTTTTGAATGTTTCTGTTTGCGGTGTTTCGCACTAGGAAATCTAATTAAAAAGCTCGAAATTTTTACGAAAGTGTGTTGATTTTTTTAATGTTGTAAAAAGATTGAACCTTGGATTTGTNACAAACGTACTAAATTTAGTGCAAAATGCACTACCTTGGCAACAGTGAGCTGAGCACANATAGACATGTTGTGGGTTAACATTTTTGTAGCCCATTCATTCTAGTATAATAAGGTGCAAGTTTGAAGTGTCTAAAAAATACCAATGATTTTTTGAATGTTTCTGTTTGCGGTGTTTCGCACTAGGAAATCTAATTAAAAAGCTCGAAATTTTTACGAAAGTGTGTTGATTTTTTTAATGTTGTAAAAAGATTGAACCTTGGATTTGTACGGCTNTGTATATTTTTCTTTTAAAGCAAAAGTTCTAATTGGCAAAAGTTCTTAGGACTTAATTAAAATAATCAGCATTATTTGTAGACGAATATATTTNATGATTTTTTGAATGTTTCTGTTTGCGGTGTTTCGCACTAGGAAATCTAATTAAAAAGCTCGAAATTTTTACGAAAGTGTGTTGATTTTTTTAATGTTGTAAAAAGATTGAACCTTGGATTTGTACGGCTNGTAGCTTATGTCGGGAGGCCGGCTTTAGTAAAATGTACCATTTCGTATATTCTTTAAACCCAAAGGAATTTTTTTATGAGACTTTATACGAATATTGACTTGCTAGCATCGCAACTGCCTCTTTTACGTTTACTTTCCAAGAGTTCTTCAACGACTCGGCGCCAATGAGTCTTTCGCAATCGTATGCTGCGAATGGNCCAACTGACACCAACTGACGGTATGCAGTTTTATAGCCGATTCAATTTTAGTATTATAAAGTGAAAGTGCAGCTAAGAATTCATGTTTATTTTTAATATTTTTTTGCATTTTCTTTATACAAATTGGAAAAATCTACGCGAATTGAATGTACTATCTCGATCATTTAAACATCACGGACTCGCCCACCACTAAAAATGATTATTTAAATCTAAAGTATATATTAAATGATATTTAATATTTGCTTTAAAGATGGAATTTCGACAAATNCTTTCCAAGAGTTCTTCAACGACTCGGCGCCAATGAGTCTTTCGCAATCGTATGCTGCGAATGGTTCATTATACTAAAGCCAGTCTTCCGACATANGAGTTACGCAGAAATAGTGCCGAAAATCAATCGATTGTGCTGAAGGTGCCGGCTTGTGTTGCGGTTTTTGGCAAAAATATCGTTTAACAAATTTGCAGAATACGAGAACGTAAAAAACATCCCATCTTGTTTTGATTTATACATTATTGTGTGAGTAAAGTGGTAAATTTTTGATGGTTTCTTTTCGATTATTTTGAAAATTGATCGGTTAATCGCTCGATTAATCGAAAGGAAAATTTCGATACANAGGCTTTGTAAAATGCCCAATACCCAAATCCCTCGCGTGAGTTATTATCGGTAAAAAATTGGGTACGCTCAAATCTGGCATCGCTGCAGCAAGTACNAATCGTGCCATCACTAATTCAGTCTGCTTGCAGATTTCGCCAAGGCTCGGCTGTTGATTGTTTTTCTTCGTAATTTTAGCACACGCTTGCCACATTTTGTGTAGGAAATTTACAAAAAATGCCCAAAGCAAAAAGTGGTGTATTATTCTTNGTACTTTTTTCGGTACAATTAATTTTAAAAAGTACAAAAGTACAATTTGCGAATTTTAAGTACAATTTCAACATCAAAAATACTTTTTGTACCAAACGCTCANAGATTGGTCTTTACGTGCTTTTGCTACGATTCAAACACAAAATAGTGACACTCTATATAAGAATAACAGTTTTTTGTTCAAAAAACTTTCAACAACCCACAATGTCCATTATGCTGTTTAGTGATGTGCTGAGTCGATACTTTGAAGTATTGATCGATACTCGGTACCGATTTAAAAAGTATCCCATTCTTTCGATACTCGGTACCGAAACGTTTAGGCTTGCAATTAGAACGCATGTATAGGGGCTAATAGACGTTTTAATTTCCATTTTCCATCGCCACAATGCAGAGAAACTCTTCCTTATTTGAAACATTTTTTTTCTAGATGAATCGGAAGACGTTATCTTTGTAGGCCTGAAAGACTTCGTTCATCTGTCAAAGCATTTTTCTAAAATTTTAGATCTATGAAGGTGGAAACTGATAGAACGGAATTTTACTGGTGCGACAATATCAAGAAGGTGATGAGAGTGTTTTGATATGCGGTTTCCACATTGCTTAGTACAAATAGTTTAACTTTTGGGAAAGCATCGTCTTCTTCTTCTTCTTTTTTGGCGCTGTAACCGCCTAAGCGATTTTGGCCGAGTTCAGCAAAGCGCGCCAGTCGTTTCTCCTCTGTGCCAACTGATGCCAATTGGAAACGCCAAGTGAAGCCAAGTCCTTCTCCACCTGATATTTCCATCGCAGTGGCGGCCTCCCTCTTCCTCTGCTACCACCACGGATTCCGAGTTGAATACTTTCAGAGCTGTAGCGTCGGTGTCCATTCGAACGACATGACCAAGCCAGCGGAGCCGCTGTATTTTAATTCGCTGCACTATGTCCATATCGTTGTAAAGCTCATACAGCTCATCGTTCCATCGTCTGCGGTACTCGCCGTCGCCAACGCGTAAAGGACCGTAAATCTTCCGCAAAATCTTTCTCTCAAACACCCCAAGAGCCGCCTCATCGGATGTTGTCATTGTCCATGCTTCTGCGCCATATACCAGCACGGGCATGATGAGTGACTTATAGAGCGTGGTTTTCGTACGTCGAGAGAGGACTTTACTCCTGAATTGCCTACTCA
>NW_016157144.1:231092-234509 GCF_001687245.7 Rhagoletis zephyria | reverse complement strand
TGGTATGCAGTTTTGTAGCCCATTCAATTCTAGTCTGAAGAAGTGCAAGTTTCAAGCTGCTAAAAAATTCCGTTGATTTTTGAGAATTTTTTCGGTTGAAGGTGTTTCACGTTTTTTCCATACAAAGTATGTTCGACAATTTTCTTTTATATGGGGACAGTGCCAGCAAAAAAAATTGCCAAAAATCAACGGAATTTTTTAGCAGCTTGAAACTTGCACTTCTTCAGACTAGAATTGAATGGGCTATAAAACTGCATACCAGAATTTTCTCTGAAGATTCTGATTAAAAAGTTTGATATTTTGGTGAAAATTTACAGAATTTTAATAATTTTTGTACAAAGGTTGAAATCTGAATTTATTCGTTGTTTGTTGTATACCCAGCTTGACTTTTGTATAAGAATAATAAACATTAAATAAACAAAAGACAAATAGCAAAAACTGACCAAAATAACGCACTCCTATTATTTTGTGGACCACTGTACGTACATACTACATACGAGCACCAATTAATTTCATTTAAAGAAATGGCTTGTCGTCCATTTCCGCTGTAGCATATCGATGGCTTGGTGGAAGATCGACCTATCTCGACACTGCCTTAAATATTTATGCAATTTAAAAAAAAAATTCTACAAATTTTCGTAAAAATTTCGAGTTTTTTAATTAAATTCTGAGTATGCAGTTTTGTAGCCCATTGAATTCTAGTAGAATAAGGTACACGTTTCAAATGGCTAAAAATGTCGATTGATTTTTTAGAATTTTTAAAAGTTCGAAATTTGTACGAAAGTTTGTTGATTTTTTTTTTAATATTGCACAAATGAGTAGTCCACTTGCAAACAGCGTTATGTGATTTTATAATAGTGAGCCATAATTTAAAAAAAACAAAACGTCTACAACAACAAGTAACATCCGAATTGTATATTTATCTTTATTATCTGAAAATTTGGATAAACAAGAGCCTAATAACATTAAAAAACAATATGGCAATGTGCTAGTTTTTGCAAATTTTATATATAAAAATTGAATATAGCGGGTTTTGAAACAGTAACTTTTACATAGCTATCTTTTTTTTTGCTTTTCGCGTTCGCTCTTCCATGAAGATTGGTCTGCTTCTTTTTTAACCGACTTCCAAAAAAGGAGGAGGTTATCAGTTCGTCGGAATATTTTTTTTTTATTTTATTTATGTTACCGCATAACTTTGGACCACGTCAACCACGTCAACCGATTTTCGATAATTTTACATTTTTGCATCGGAAAGGTAGTGTCTCAGAGGTGGTCCCATACTAATCTGGTTAAGATCCGATCAGTGGATCATGAGATATATATATATATATATACTTTTTTATATGAGAGTTGATGTCGGTTTTTTTTTTGCTAAAAATTACTTGTTACGTCTTCCACTACGCACCGACTACCACGTTTTCTTGCAGTTTTCTAAGTTCATCAGAAGATGTAGACCATTGAAAGTGTATAAATAAGTATTATAGCGACTTTTGCAATAGTAGTTAAATAGTAGTTAAATATAAAGATTTTGCACTGTATTGTTAGTGAACATGAAACTACTTTAAATACTGGTACGTTACTCACCAAAAACTAAAAATCTAAAAAAATTTTCATAGCGCCTTTGTTAAAGGTCAGATCTATAGCTTTTTAATTATTTGAGCCTCGATTCTCTTTATAGCCAGACATTGATCATTTCTGCTGGAAATCCATATTGAAAGAGCTTACTCTTTGACTTTAAATAGCAAATAAGGGCAGTTTTACCACACAAGTTTTTAGCCTAGGATCCAGTGTATATCCGTATGAAAAAACATTGCCCGACAAGTAAACAAAATTACTGTTTTTAAAACTTTTGCTAAAAATAAATATTCCAAAGAACCCCATTTGAAATTATTGAAACGAATATATGTAACATCAAAAGTAAATCACGAAAATTTGGTTAAGAATTACAGTGCATACTTTCTTCATTTGAGTCTAGTAGTTTTTTTTTAAGATTGGTCCATAAAAATCATAATGAAGAAAGAAACCAATGCAGGTGTTTAAAGCACAGAAAAAATATATTATTAAAAGACTATGTTCTCTTTGACGTACGTCGAAGGTCAAGTAGAAGTGGAAACTTGTATGACTGCCCATTGATAGCAAGGTCAAGTAGAAGTGGAAACTTGTATGACTGCCCATTGATAGCTCGGTTATATAGCTTAAGCAATAATATGGTTAAAGACATTTTTATCAAAGTTGATATACATGACATTTGACAAGTTTTGTTACACAAATACTCCCACGACCACAGGCAAAAATATTGGCTACAATTTGTCATTTTGTTTGCCATACATATATACGTTGCACAACATTCGCACTCGCAAAAGCTCCGCATTGATTATTGCGAATGCGAATGTTAAAATTAATGCGGAAGCTCCGCGGTTGCCAATGCGAATGCGAATATTCGCAACAACCCTGATTCATAGTCAAAATAAAGTCGATGCAACTTTTTTGACAGATATTCTGTTGAAATTTATGTAAAAAAGCTGCAATTATGTATAGAATCGGTATTGGGTACCGAAAGGAAGTATTGGGTACCGAGTATCGGGTACCGGCAATTCAGCACATCCTAATGCTGTTGTTCCTACGTGTTTTTAATATAAGGAAACTGTATTTTTCATGCCGTGTGAATTTAAAAAAATATAAAATGGGCTGCTTGCTGACCACCGTTCACTGATTTTATAATAAGTTCCATGATTTTTATAAGAACAGGCACAATTGCATACTTTATTTTATAAAAATTTTTTCTATCGAAAGAAATCGATAGAGAACTTTAAATGCTGGTTTATGTCCAAAAATACTTAATGAATAATATTTATAAGTTATACTCTATTTTTAGAACGAAATACCTATTTATATAAAAATAATAAAATCTAAACACCGTAACCATCTGGCCGGCCTGCATTTCAATGATTTGATTCTAACAAAACGGTGCCCGGGTATTAAAGAAATGAGTTTTACCAATTTAAGTTTTATTATATTTTAAAAGTACTAAATTTTTCATATGTAAAAGTTTCTATAATTTAATAGTATTAGTTACTAAAACCAGAGAACTTAGATAGAGAAGGTGCAAATTTTTGGAACGTAAAATTGTTTGGCTGAAAAATAAATCCATGGAATATCACCACATTGCGATTAACATTTGAACAAGAGTTAACAGCAAAAAACGTAAATATTCTGTTATGATAACACTGTGGAACAAATTCAGGTTAGCAAAAGTTAGGTCGATTCTGAGAGTGAGGGGTGAAAATAGAGGCTAAATTAGAAGACCCGTATCGCGGCGTTTGTTTATGTTAGTTCGAATTTTTTTTTAATCGACCTTCGAACTTTGCAGTCAAATGCAGATTTTCAGCATATTGTTTATATGGTTTTTTGGCTATA